>NW_027464090.1:0-179341 GCF_050947455.1 Rhinoderma darwinii
GTAATATGTGAGGAGTACATCAGGGTATATGTAATATGTGAGGAATACATCAGGGTATATGTAATATGTGAGGAGTACATCAGGGTATATGTAATATGTGAGGAGTACATCAGGATATATGTAATATGTGAGGAGTACATCAGGGTATATGTAATATGTGAGGAGTACATCAGGGTATATGTAATATGTGAGGAGTACATCAGGGTATATGTAATATGTGAGGAATACATCAGGGTATATGTAATATGTGAGGAGTACATCAGGGTATATGTAATATGTGAGGAGTACATCAGGATATATGTAATATGTGAGGAGTACATCAGGGTATATGTAATATGTGAGGAGTACATCAGGGTATATGTAATATGTGAGGAGTACATCAGGATATATGTAATATGTGAGGAGTACATCAGGATATATGTAATATGTGAGGAGTACATCAGGATATATGTAATATGTGAGGAGGACATCAGGATATATGTAATATGTGAGGAGTACATCAGGGTATATGTAATATGTGAGGAGTACATCAGGGTATATGTAATCTGTGAGGAGTACATCAGGGTATATGTAATATGTGAGGAGTACATCAGGGTATATGTGAGGAGTACATCAGGGTATATGTAATATGTGAGGGTACATCAGGATATATGTAATATGTGAGGAGTACATCAGGGTATATGTAATATGTGAGGAGTACATCAGGGTATATGTAATATGTGAGGAGTACATCAGGGTGTGTGTAATATGTGAGGAGTACATCAGGATATATGTAATATGTGAGGAGTACATCAGGGTATATGTAATATGTGAGGAGTACATCAGGGTATATGTAATATGTGAGGGTACATCAGGATATATGTAATATGTGAGGAGTACATCAGGATATATGTAATATGTGAGGAGTACATCAGGGTATATGTAATGTGTGAGGAGTACATCAGGGTGTATGTAATATGTGAGGAGTACATCAGGGATATATGTAATATGTGAGGAGTACATCAGGGTATATGTAATATGTGAGGAGTACATCAGGATATATGTAATATGTGCGGAGTACATCAGGATATATGTAATATGTGAGGAGTACATCAGGATATATGTAATATGTGAGGAGTACATCAGGATATATGTAATATGTGAGGAGTACATCAGGGTATATGTAATATGTGAGGAGTACATCAGGATATATGTAATATGTGCGGAGTACATCAGGATATATGTAATATGTGAGGAGTACATCAGGATATATGTAATATGTGAGGAGTACATCAGGGTATATGTAATATGTGAGGAGTACATCAGGATATATGTAATATGTGCGGAGTACATCAGGATATATGTAATATGTGAGGAGTACATCAGGATATATGTAATATGTGAGGAGTACATCAGGGATATATGTAATATGTGAGGAGTACATCAGGGTATATGTAATATGTGAGGAGGACATCAGGGTATATGTAATATGTGAGGAGTACATCAGGGTATATGTAATATGTGAGGAGTACATCAGGGTATATGTAATATGTGAGGAGGACATCAGGGTATATGTAATATGTGAGGAGTACATCAGGGTATATGTAATATGTGAGGAGTACATCAGGATATATGTAATATGTGAGGAGTACATCAGGGTATATGTAATATGTGAGGAGTACATCAGGATATATGTAATATGTGAAGAGTACATCAGGATATATGTAATATGTGAGGAGTACATCAGGATATATGTAATATGTGAGGAGTACATCAGGGTATATGTAATATGTGAGGAGTACATCAGGGTACATGTAATATGTGAGGAGTACATCAGGATACATGTAATATGTGAGGAGTAAATCAGGGTATATGTAATATGTGAGGAGTACATCAGGATATATGTAATAAGTGAGGAGTACATCAGTGTATATGTAATATGTGAGGAGTACATCAGGATATATGTAATATGTGAGGAGTACATCAGGATATATGTAATATGTGAGGAGTACATCAGGATATATGTAATATGTGAGGAGTACATCAGGATATATGTAATATGTGAGGAGTACATCAGGATATATGTAATATGTGAGGAGTACATCAGGATACATGTAATATGTGAGGAGTAAATCAGGGTATATGTAATATGTGAGGAGTACATCAGGATATATGTAATATGTGAGGAGTACATCAGGATATATGTAATATGTGAGGAGTACATCAGGGTATATGTAATATGTGAGGAGTACATCAGGATATATGTAATATGTGAGGAGTACATCAGGGTATATGTAATATGTGAGGAGTACATCAGGATATATGTAATATGTGAGGAGTACATCAGGATACATGTAATATGTGAGGAGTACATCAGGATATATGTAATATGTGAGGAGTACATCAGGGTATATGTAATATGTGAGGAGTACATCAGGGTATATGTAATATGTGAGAAGTACATCAGGATATATGTAACATGTGAGGAGTACATCAGGGTACATGTAATATGTGAGGAGTAGATCAGGATATATGTAATCTGTGAGGAGTACATCACGATATATGTAATATGTGAGGAGTACATCAGGGTATATGTAATATGTGAGGAGTACATCAGGATATATGTGATATGTGAGGAGTACATCGGGATATATGTAATATGTGAGGAGTACATCGGGATATATGTAATATGTGAGGAGTACATCAGGGTATATGTAATATGTGAGGAGTACATCAGGATATATGTAATATGTGAGGAGTACATCAGGATATATATAATATGTGAGGAGTACATCAGGGTATATGTAATATGTGAGGACATCAGGATATATGTAATATGTGAGGAGTACATCAGGGTATATGTAATATGTGAGGAGTACATCAGGGTATATGTAATATGTGAGGAGTACATCAGGGTATATGTAATATGTGAGGAGTACATCAGGGTATATGTAATATGTGAGGAGTACATCAGGATATATGTAATATGTGAGGAGTACATCAGGATATATGTAATATGTGAGTAGCACATCAGGATATATGTAATATGTGAGGAGTACATCAGGGTATATGTAATATGTGAGTAGTACATCAGGATATATGTAATATGTGAGGAGTACATCAGGGTATATGTGATATGTGAGGAGTACATCAGGATATATGTAATATGTGAGGAGTACATCAGGATATATGTAATATGTGAGGAGTACATCAGGGTATATGTGATATGTGAGGAGTACATCAGGATATATGTAATATGTGAGGAGTACATCAGGATATATGTAATATGTGAGGAGTACATCAGGGTATATGTAATATGTGAGGAGTACATCAGGGTATATGTAATATGTGAGGAGTACATCAGGATATATGTAATATGTGAGGAGCACATCAGGGTATATGTAATATGTGAGGAGTACATCAGGGTGTATGTAATATGTGAGGAGTACATCAGGATATATGTAATATGTGAGGAGTACATCAGGATATATGTAATCTGTGAGGAGGACATCAGGATATATGTAATCTGTGAGGAGGACATCAGGATATATGTAATATGTGAGGAGTACATCAGGGTATATGTAATATGTGAGGAGTACATCAGGGTATATGTAATATGTGAGGAGTACATCAGGATATATGTAATATGTGAGGAGTACATCAGGGTATATGTAATATGTGAGGAGCACATCAGGGTATATGTAATATGTGAGGAGTACATCAGGATATATGTAATATGTGAGGAGTACATCAGGGTATATGTAATATGTGCGGAGTACATCAGGGTATATGTAATATGTGAGGAGTACATCAGGATATATGTAATATGTGAGGAGTACATCAGGATATATGTAATATGTGAGGAGTACATCAGGGTATATGTAATATGTGCGGAGTACATCAGAGTATATGTAATATGTGAGGAGTACATCAGGGTATATGTAATATGTGAGGAGTACATCAGGGTATATGTAATATGTGAGGAGTACATCAGGGTATATGTAATATGTGAGGAGTACATCAGGGTATATGTAATATGTGAGGAGTACATCAGGGTATATGTAATATGTGAGGAGTACATCAGGGTATATGTAATATGTGAGGAGTACATCAGGGTATATGTAATATGTGAGGAGTACATCAGGATATATGTAATATGTGAGGAGTACATCAGGGTATATGTGATATGTGAGGAGTACATCAGGGTATATGTAATATGTGAGGAGTACACCAGGATATATGTAATATGTGAGGAGTACATCAGGATATATGTAATATGTGAGGAGTACATCAGGGTATATGTAATATGTGAGGAGTACATCAGGATATATGTAATATGTGAGGAGTACATCAGGGTATATGTAATATGTGCGGAGTACATCAGGGTATATGTAATATGTGAGGAGTACATCAGGATATATGTAATATGTGAGGAGTACATCAGGATATATGTAATATGTGAGGAGTACATCAGGGTATATGTAATATGTGCGGAGTACATCAGAGTATATGTAATATGTGAGGAGTACATCAGGGTATATGTAATATGTGAGGAGTACATCAGGGTATATGTAATATGTGAGGAGTACATCAGGGTATATGTAATATGTGAGGAGTACATCAGGGTATATGTAATATGTGAGGAGTACATCAGGGTATATGTAATATGTGAGGAGTACATCAGGGTATATGTAATATGTGAGGAGTACATCAGGGTATATGTAATATGTGAGGAGTACATCAGGATATATGTAATATGTGAGGAGCACATCAGGGTATATGTGATATGTGAGGAGTACACCAGGATATATGTAATATGTGAGGAGTACATCAGGATATATGTAATATGTGAGGAGTACATCAGGGTATATGTAATATGTGAGGAGTACATCAGGATATATGTAATATGTGAGGAGTACATCAGGGTATATGTAATATGTGAGGAGTACATCAGGGTATATGTAATATGTGAGGAGTACATCAGGATATATGTAATATGTGAGGAGTACATCAGGGTATATGTAATATGTGAGGAGTACATCAGGGTATATGTGATATGTGAGGAGTACATCAGGGTATATGTGATATGTGAGGAGTACATCAGGGTATATGTAATATGTGAGGAGTACATCAGGATATATGTAATGTGTGAGGAGTACATCAGGATATATGTAATATGTGAGGAGTACATCAGGATATATGTAATATGTGAGGAGTACATCAGGGTATATGTAATATGTGAGGAGTACATCAGGGTATATGTAATATGTGAGGAGTACATCAGTGTATATGTAATATGTGAGGAGTACATCAGGATATATGTAATATGTGAGGAGTACATCAGGGTATATGTAATATGTGAGGAGTACATCAGGGTATGTGTAATATGTGAGGAGTACATCAGGGTATATGTAATATGTGAGGAGTACATCAGGATATATGTAATATGTGAGGAGTACATCAGGATATATGTAATATGTGAGGAGTACATCAGGGTATATGTAATATGTGAGGAGTACATCAGGATATATGTAATCTGTGAGGAGTACATCAGGGTATATGTAATATGTGAGAAGTACATCAGGATATATGTAATATGTGAGGAGTACATCAGGGTATATGTAATATGTGAGGAGTACATCAGGATATATGTAATATGTGAGGAGTACATCAGGGTATATGTAATATGTGAGGAGTACATCAGGATACATGTAATATGTGAGGAGTACATCAGGGTATATGTAATATGTGAGGAGTACATCAGAGTATATGTAATACGTGAGGAGTACATCAGGATATATGTAATATGTGAGGAGTACATCAGGGTGTATGTAATATGTGAGGAGTACATCAGGGTGTATGTAATATGTGAGGAGTACATCAGGATATATGTAATATGTGAGGAGTACATCAGGGTATATGTAATATGTGAGGAGTACATCAGGGTATATGTAATATGTGAGGAGCACATCAGGGTATATGTAATATGTGAGGAGTACATCAGGATATATGTAATATGTGAGGAGTACATCAGGGTATATGTAATCTGTGAGGAGTACATCAGGGTATATGTAATATGTGAGGAATACATCAGGATATATGTAATGTGTGAGGAGTACATCAGGATATATGTAATATGTGAGGAGTACATCAGGATATATGTAATATGTGAGGAGTACATCAGGATATATATAATATGTGAGGAGTACATTTGGATATATATAATATGTGAGGAGTACATCAGGATATATGTAATATGTGAGGAGTACATCAGGATATATGTAATATGTGAGGAGTACATCAGGGTATATGTAATATGTGAGGAGTACATCAGGGTATATGTAATATGTGAGGAGTACATCAGGATATATGTAATATGTGAGGAGTACATCAGGATATATGTAATATGTAAGGAGTACATCAGGGTATATGTAATATGTGAGGAGTACATCAGGGTATATGTAATATGTGAGGAGTACATCAGGGTATATGTGATATGTGAGGAGTACATCAGGGTATATGTGATATGTGAGGAGTACATCAGGATATATGTAATATGTGAGGAGTACATCAGGATATATGTAATATGTGAGGAGTACATCAGGATATATGTAATATGTGAGGAGCACATCAGGATGTATGTAATATGTGAGGAGTACATCAGGATATATGTAATATGTGAGTAGTACATCAGGGTATGTGTAATATGTGAGGAGTACATCAGGGTATATGTAATATGTGAGGAGTACATCAGGGTATATGTAATATGTGAGGAGTACATCAGGATATATGTAATATGTGAGGAGTACATCAGGATATATGTAATCAGTGCGGAGTACATCAGGATGTATGTAATATGTGAGGAGTACATCAGGATATATGTAATATGTGAGGAGTACATCAGGATATATGTAATATGTGAGGAGTACATCAGTGTATATGTAATATGTGAGGAGTACATCAGGATATATGTAATATGTGAGGAGCACATCAGGATATATGTAATATGTGAGGAGTACATCAGGGTATATGTAATATGTGAGGAGTACATCAGGGTATATGTAATATGTGAGGAGTACATCAGGGTATATGTAATATGTGAGGAGCACATCAGGATATATGTAATATGTGAGGAGTACATCAGGATATATGTAATATGTGAGGAGTACATCAGTGTATATGTAATATGTGAGGAGTACATCAGGATATATGTAATATGTGAGAAGTACATCAGGATATATGTAATATGTGAGGAGTACATCAGGGTATATGTAATATGTGAGGAGTACATCAGGATATATGTAATATGTGAGGAATACATCAGGATATATGTAATATGTGAGGAGTACATCAGGGTATATGTAATATGTGAGAAGTACATCAGGATATATGTAATATGTGAGGAGTACATCAGGGTATATGTAATATGTGAGGAGTACATCAGGATACATGTAATATGTGAGGAGTACATCAGGGTATATGTAATATGTGAGGAGTACATCAGAGTATATGTAATACGTGAGGAGTACATCAGGATATATGTAATATGTGAGGAGTACATCAGGGTGTATGTAATATGTGAGGAGTACATCAGGGTGTATGTAATATGTGAGGAGTACATCAGGATATATGTAATATGTGAGGAGTACATCAGGGTATATGTAATATGTGAGGAGTACATCAGGGTATATGTAATATGTGAGGAGTACATCAGGATATATGTAATATGTGAGGAGTACATCAGTGTATATGTAATATGTGAGGAGTACATCAGGATATATGTAATATGTGAGGAGCACATCAGGATATATGTAATATGTGAGGAGTACATCAGGGTATATGTAATATGTGAGGAGCACATCAGGATATATGTAATATGTGAGGAGTACATCAGGATATATGTAATATGTGAGGAGTACATCAGGATATATGTAATATGTGAGGAGTACATCAGTGTATATGTAATATGTGAGGAGTACATCAGGATATATGTAATATGTGAGGAGCACATCAGGATATATGTAATATGTGAGGAGTACATCAGGGTATATGTAATATGTGAGGAGTACATCAGGGTATATGTGATATGTGAGGAGTACATCAGGATATATATAATATGTGAGGAGTACATTTGGATATATATAATATGTGAGGAGTACATCAGGATATATGTAATATGTGAGGAGTACATCAGGGTATATGTAATATGTGAGGAGTACATCAGGGTATATGTAATATGTGAGGAGTACATCAGGATATATGTAATATGTGAGGAGTACATCAGGGTATATGTAATATGTGAGGAGTACATCAGGGTATATGTAATATGTGAGGAGTACATCAGGATATATGTAATATGTGAGGAGTACATCAGGGTATATGTAATATGTGAGGAGTACATCAGGGTATATGTAATATGTGAGGAGTACATCAGGGTATATGTAATATGTGAGGAGTACATCAGGATATATGTAATATGTGTGGAGTACATCAGGGTATATGTAATATGTGAGGAGCACATCAGGGTATATGTAATATGTGAGGAGTACATCAGGGTATATGTAATATGTGAGGAGTACATCAGGGTATATGTAATATGTGAGGAGTACATCAGGGTATATGTAATATGTGAGTACATCAGGATATATGTAATATGTGAGGAGTACATCAGGATATATGTAATATGTGAGGAGTACATCAGGGTATATGTAATATGTGAGGAGCACATCAGGATATATGTAATATGTGAGGAGTACATCAGGATATATGTAATATGTGAGGAGTACATCAGGGTATATGTAATATGTGAGTAGTACATCAGGGTATATGTAATATGTGAGGAGTACATCAGGATATATGTAATATGTGAGGCGTACATCAGGGTATATGTAATCTGTGAGGAGTACATCAGGATATATGTAATATGTGAGGAGTACATCAGGATATATGTGAGGAATACATCAGGATATATGTAATATGTGAGGAGTACATCAGGATATATGTAATATGTGAGGAGTACATCAGGGTATATGTAATATGTGAGGAGGACAATTATATTTCACATTGCGCTCCCTCCCTTCTGAGCTCTGCTTTGTGCCTACACAGCAGTTTACAGACACATATGGGATATTGTTGTACTCTAATATTGTGTAACAAAGTTTGTGGTACTTTTTCTCTATTTCTTGAGACATTTTGATTGGGATTATTTTTTCTCATTTTCACTGCCCAATTCTAATAAAATCTTTGTAACGTCTGAGGGGTAAAGATTCTGACTGCACTTCAAGAGGATTTCCTTGAGGGGTCTCCACATGGTGCTCCTTCTTTTCTGAGGCCGGTGTTTCAGTCACGTAGCACACTAGGGCCACTTGTGGGATACTTCTAAAAACGGCAGAATTAGGGTAATAAATATTGAGCTGTGTTTCTCTGTTATCATCCGAAGTAAAGGATTAACATTGAATATCTGCAGAAAATGACATTTGTACCTTTCCCTTCACTTTGCTAAGATTCTCGTGAAACACCTCACGGGTTCAGAACCTTACAAAATGCTTTTCGAACAGGTTGAGGGGTTCAGTTTTTAAAATGGCGTTATCTATCGTGGGGGAGGGGGTCTAATATATCGGTCCCTCAAAACCACTTCAGAACTGAATTGGTCCCTAAAAAGAACCTGTTTAAATAGATAAACTTTGCTGCTAAAGTTCTGCGCAGATACGGGGAAGGTGGTCTTGTGACCAAATCCTCTAACTGCCGCCATGTTAAAAGCTATGGATGGGATAATCTCGCCTTCCGCTGTTTACTAAGCAGTTCCGGAGGAGCAGGGGCTCCTGTAATGAAGCCCAAGGGTAAGTGATGGGGCCACATAAAGTTGTCTGTGACAGAATACAGAACTCGTTTTAGAAAGCGGCCACCCCTCTGGGTGAGTTGTGGGACGGGTCCAGGTCTATGACTCTTATAATGTGGACTTGGCCTTTGTTTTATTTTGCAGCCTGTGATCTTGGATACTACAAGTCGTCACCTGGAGACCAGCTATGCTCAAAGTGCCCACCATTTAGTCTTTCGGACACCTTGGCCTCCCAGATTTGTGAATGTGATACCAACTATTACCGCTGCTCCACCGATCCCCCCTCTACGGCCTGCACACGTGAGTCTAATACCAGAACTCCTTACACGAGGCACATCAGGAAGGGGTGAGGCGGCCGTTCTGCGGAGAACTTTGTATTCTCTATAGTACGGCTGCTGGGTAGGGAATCGTCGGGGTTTCAGCATCTTTAGCTTCAAGTTCTTCAGTTCTTAAAGCAAAACACAACCAGAAATGGGATCTGAGAAGGTTTGGTTACTGGACAGAAGAGGAGACCTCCAGATAAGTAGTGCCATGTGCCCTCGTCCCACCTGAAACTAAGAGGTCCTTCATTGAATCTCTCCCCGGTATAACCACACGTGATAATATTAAGGCTTACACTTCAAGGACGCGGCCCATGCAGCTGCTATAGGGATTCGGGGGGGGGGGGAGATCAAGTTTCCCCAAGATGTAGGAGGAACTATCGGGGCTTTCCCTCTACCCAGATTCTGCCACATTAGAGGAAATGAGTCCAGGAGAGGCGTCCGCCAACCCTACAAAGAAGCAGTCATGAGTGGCTGTTGGGTGAACGTGGGACTCTCCACCTCAGATGGGACAATGTGGAGCCAACGTATGGAAAGCCCATTCTCCTCTATATCCGCACTGCATGATCTCTAGTTGCCACATGTCCTAAATATTCTAAAATCGAGGCCAGAAATGAGAACGTAGTGAACTTGTAGCATTTATATGGGCACAGCGGGGTTAGGGACTCTGTGACATCTTTATACAAGTGGCGTAATTATTGCATGTACGTGAAGATGTAGTAATGGTGGAAATGCTGTAGACCTCCGTGTAACGGATCCGTCCCCATATAATGACGCTATTACAAAGCCCAGACACGTGTGCCCATCAGCCTGTGACCCATGCCCTGCAGTCCCAGACATCACCCAGATACTCCCATGTAAAAAACATCTACCGCAGGGGTGTACTTTTTTTGTGGGATCGGGTGGGATGGAAGGACCGTCTACTACACTATTCCATACCTTTTTATTGCAATATACTCACACACTGTATACCGGACAGACTGAGGCCACCATGGAGCCCTATAGACACATTTAGTGTTCACGTTAAGACCTTTCCCGCTGTGTAAGCGAAACGTAGGGAGAAACGTGATGTGAACAGGGCTTTATATGTCAGCCGTGGGGGGCACATTGCATCAATAGGGAGTGACTGGAATATGAAGAGACATAAAACCACTCAGATTATTCATAAGATATTAACAATCCCATGGACAGGACGATACTGCCCCCTACATATGGACCCCTCACATGAAGCATTACTGCTGGATAATCCTCAGGGGTTGTGTGTAATCTTAACCCTGTGTTTTCCCTGCTAGGTCCCCCTTCTGCTCCAATCAATCTGATCTCCAGTGTTAATGGCACCACCATAACCTTAGATTGGAGCCCACCGAGGGATACAGGTGGGCGCAGAGATGTTACGTACAATGTCATTTGCCGGCGCTGTGCTTGGGATGCGGGTCAATGTGAGCCTTGTGGGGGAGGTGTGCGATACACCCCCCAGCAGATGAGCCTCGCAAAGACCTCACTTACAGTGGCAAATCTCCAAGCCCACATGAACTACACCTTCTGGGTGGAGGCCGTCAACGGGGTGTCCGACTTTAGCTTGGAGCAACGGATGTTCTCAACTGTGAATATAACCACGAACCAGGCAGGTAGGAACCGACGCAAAACTTGTGAGTTCTTCAACTGCGGCCATGATGTTCTGCGGTGTCACCGTGTAAGAATCATTAGTATCATCATCATCCTCAGTGGTGCTCGTCTAAATACCAAGATGACTTTATGCTTTTACATTGATACACTGATCAGCCAAAACATTAAAACCACCAGCCTAATATTGTGTAGTCGCCCTCGTGCCCCCGCACAGCCCTGACCCGTCGTCATGTACTCCACAAGACGTCTGGAGGTTCCAGTGGTCTCGTGGTCTCTGGTAGCTGATCCTGTAAGGTGTGGGGTCCGGCCTCCTCAGATCGGACGTTTCTCCAGCACATCCCACAGATAATTGGTCGGACTGAGATCTGGGGAATTTGGAGACGTCTTTGTCATGTTCCTCATCATTCCTGGACAATGTTTGCAGTACGGCGGGGGCGTTATCCTGCAGTGTGGCGGGGGCGTTATCCTGCAGTGTGGCGGGGGCATTATCCTGCAGTACGGCGGGGGCGTTATCCTGCAGTGTGGCGGGGACATTATCCTGCAGTGTGGAGGGGGCGTTATCCTGCAGCGTGGCGGGGGCGTTATCCTGCAGCGTGGCGGGGGCGTTATCCTGCAGTGTGGCGGGGGCATTATCCTGCAGCGTGGCGGGGGCGTTATCCTGCAGCGTCGCGGGGGCGTTATCCTGCAGTGTGGCGGGGGCATTATCTCGCAGTGTGGAGGGGGCGTTATCCTGCAGTACGGCGGGGGCGTTATCCTGCAGTGTGGCGGGGGCATTATCCTGCAGTACGGCGGGGGCGTTATCCTGCAGTGCGGCGGGGGCGTTATCCCGTAGTGTGGCGGGGGCGTTATCCCGTAGTGTGGCGGGGGCATTATCTCGCAGTGTGGAGGGGGCGTTATCCTGCAGTACGGCGGGGGCGTTATCCCTTAGTGTGGTGGTGGCGTTATCCTGTAGTGTGGCGGGGGCGTTATCCCGCAGTGTGGAGGGGGCGTTATCCTGCAGTGTGGAGGGGGCGTTATCCTGCAGTGTGGCGGGGGCGTTATCCTGCAGTGCGGCGGGGGCGTTATCCTGCAGTGTGGCGGGGGCGTTATCCTGCAGTGTGGAGGGGGCGTTATCCTGCAGTGTGGCGGGGGCGTTATCCTGCAGCGTGGCGGGGGCGTTATCCTGCAGTGTGGCGGGGGCGTTATCCTGCAGTACGGCGGGGCGTTATCCTGCAGTGTGGCGGGGGCGTTATCCCTTAGTGTGGCGGGGGCGTTATCCTGTAGTGTGGCGGGGGCGTTATCCCGCAGTGTGGAGGGGGCGTTATCCTGCAGTGTGGAGGGGGCGTTATCCTGCAGTGTGGCGGGGGCGTTATCCTGCAGTGCGGCGGGGGCGTTATCCTGCAGTGTGGCGGGGGCGTTATCCTGCAGTGTGGAGGGGGCGTTATCCTGCAGTGTGGCGGGGGCGTTATCCTGCAGCGTGGCGGGGGCGTTATCCTGCAGTGCGGCGGGGGCGTTATCCCGCAGTGTGGTGGGGGCGTTATCCTGCAGTGTGGTGGGGGCGTTATCCTGCAGTGTGGTGGGGGCATTACACCCCACAAGACCGGGAACATCCTAAAAGACCGGGAGAACCCCATAAGACCCGTTGTTCTGGAAATGACACAGTCATCTGGACATCACAATTTGGTCCGTGTCTTAGGGTCCTTTTACATGGGTCAATTTGGGCCCTAAAAACTATTACCAATTAACGAGATATCTCATTGATCGGCGCTCGTTTGCTCGTTTCACAAGGAGCTACGATCAGTAATGTATGGGGACCGGTTACCACGACCGCTTGTCACCATCCATCTCCATCATGTCAGGAGCAGGTCGTTGTTTACACAGGGAGAAGATGCGTTGCCGACAACGATGATATTTTGTGCTGCATGAACGATTCGATCAGTTGATGAACGCTCGTTTGGCTCGATCATTGGCCCATGTAAAAGTGTTTTTAGTCACTCAGATCATCACTTTTCCTGCTTCCAGCATCAACTTCAAGAACTGGCTGTTCACTTTGTGCCCGATATATATACCACCCCCTGATGGGTGCCTTGTAACAAGACAACCAATGTTATTCACTTCCCCAGTCAGTGCTTTTCATGTTCTGGGTTATCAGTGTGTAGGTTGCTAAGTTTGAAGCACACACATCAATTCCGGGGACTTCATTGTGTCTGAAATGGTCGTTTATTCGGAACTAAGAGTAAAAATTCAAAGAAATATATTTATGTGATAATGAGGAGTTAAAACATCCAAATAGGGAACATTACCAGAACCCCCATTTATTAAGTGTGGTCAGTCAGAGCCTACAAGAGGCCTTCAAAAACACTAGGAAGACATACCACTGAAAACAGAAGAAAAGGCTAATAGAGAGAAGGAGAGAACCTCAAGATCTAAGCATTCAAAGTCTAGAAAAGTAGGTGATACTATAGACCTAAACGCCAGAACAGAACACAAGCCCTAAAATCATGATTATTAACAAGGATAGAAAGTTCTTACATAAGAAAGGAAATACTAATAATGAGTTTCTTTAAATAATGAAGATGTAATAAAGGGCAAGGAGTCATGGAAAGAGAGGAGTGTCTGAGGGAGTGGAGTCTTGGAAAGAGAGGAGTGTCTGAGGGAGAGGAGTCATGGAAGAAGAGAATGGTCTGAGGGGGAGGAGTCATCGAAGGAGAGGAGTGTCTAAGAAAGAGAAGACTTAGAAGAAGAGGAGTGTCTGATGGAGAGGAGTCATGGAAAAAGAGTAGTGTCTGAGGGAGAGGAGTCTTGTAAAAAGAGTAGTGTCTGAGGGAGAGGAGTCATGGAAGGAGAGTAGTGTCTGAGGGACAGGAGTCTTGGAAATAGAGTAGTATCTGAGGGAGAGGAGTCATGGAAGAAGAGTAGTATCTGAGGGAGAGGAGTCATGGAAGAAGAGTAGTGTCTGAGGGAGAGAAGTCATGGAAGGAAAGGAAAGGAAAGGAAAGGAGAGAAGTCATGGAAGGAGAGGAGTGTCTGAGGGAGAGAAGTCATAGAAGAAAAGTGTCTGAGGGACAGGAGTCATAGAAGAAGAAGAGTGTCTGAGGAAGATAAGTCATGAAAGGAGAGGAGTGTCTGAGGGAGAGGAGTCATGGAAGGAGAGGAGTGTCTGAGGAAGAGGAGTCATGGAAGGAGAGGAGTGTCTGAGGGAGACAAGACATGGAAGAAGAGGAGTGTTAGAGGAAGAGAAGTCAGAGAAGAAAAGGAGTGTCTGAGGGAGAGGAGTCATGGAAGGAGAGGAGTGTCTGAGGGAGAAAAGTCATGGAAGAAGAGAAGTGTCTGAGGGAGAGAAGTCATTGAAGGAGAGAAGTGTCTGAGGAAGAGGAGTCATGGAAGAAGAGAAGTGTCTTAGGGAGAGAAGTCATGGAAGAAGAGAAGTGTCTGAGGGAGAGGAGTCTTAGAATGATAGAAGTTATGGATGTAAAGGCGTCATGGAAGAAGGGGAGTGTCTAATGGAGAGGAGTCATAAAAGGAGAGGAGTGTCTGAGGGAGGGAAGTCATGGAAGGAGAGTAGTTTCTGAGGAAGAGACATTATGGAAGGAGAGGAGTGTCTGAGGGAGACGAGTTATGGAATGATAGAACTCATGGAGAGAGAGATGCCATTGAGCAGCAGAATCAGAAGAGAGAGGAGATTATTGGAAGGTGTGACCAAGAGTCATTGAGGGCAAATAGTCATTGTCAATGAAGTGATTATATAATAAATCCACAAGGCACTTTATGTAGTAGAGTAAATGAATGTTCCTATAAAAGCATCTGTCATCTGTCAGCCCCTTCTCAGGTTGTGGTCATTCGTAAAGAGAAGACGGCTGAGAATAGCGTTACCCTGATATGGCAAGAACCCGACCAGCCCAACGGCATCATCTTGGAATATGAGATCAAATACTTTGAGAAGGTGACTAGTTCCAGCTGTTCATTACTCTATAGATACGTTAAGCAGTTTTTGACATATTTACTCGACATTTTATACCCCATCCTACGGCTGATTCAGTGATAGATTCTTACAGGGGACTGGATGCAGCTCTTGCAAATCATAATATTACAAGTTTTAGTTGCTAGAATACCGGATTTGGTAATTGATCCGGGGATTTATTTTGATTGACAAATTTGTAGTCGGGAAGGAATTTTTCCCCTAAGATGAGGACTTGTCTTCTCCCAGGAGCAGAGGCTGAACTGCATGGACTGATGTCTCTTCTCAGTCGTCCATCCTCTGTTACTTTATATTATTTACAAACATGAGCATGGACATTGACTGGGGATACCAGCGCCCATGCCCAATAGCTTGTTGGCAGCTTCCCATAGCCAGATACACGTTCTACTATTTCTTAGCTGTCATTTCATTAATTGCCAAATGTTCTTATTTCAGCTTCCATAATCCAAAATGGGGGAAATATGACATAGAATAGAAAATGTGTTCATTTGAGAAACATTAGGTAGACCCGGAGCGCACCTTGCCTGCGCCATTGTGTAGTATACAGGTGGTAAGCGTGGAGTAGAGAAATGCTGTAATTATATGAGGTGGAGTGTGATCCTCGGTTGTGGGACAGAGGATCGTCCTCGCCATCTGTGGTCTGCAAATAGTCCTCCAGTAGTCCTGATGTATCCAAGGTCGTGCTGGTAAAGTCATTACAATTAGAAACAGAACTGGCAGACCAGTGCAGGACTGTTGACATGTTCTACCTGAAGAGGTGACGGACACAGTGGTGGTTGAGTGGCCGGGAATCTTCCCCGCATTATGTGCATCGTGTTTTATAATCATGACAATGATTGGATTTTGACTCCCAGGACAAGGAAATGCAGAGCTATTCTACACTCAAGGCTAAGGACACGCGAGCTGTGGTGACCGGACTCCAGCCCTCCACTCGCTATGTCTTCCAGGTCAGGGCTCGGACTTCAGCTGGATGTGGCAGGTTTAGCCAAACTGTAGAGGTGGAGACGAGTAAAGGAAGTAAGTAACTGTTCAGACTGGGACATAAACGTTAAATCACATGCTACATGATGTACATTATTGACTGTAAGGTACAGGTATATACAGCTTAGATATAGAAGTATTCCAACACTAGACCGGTATGTGTGTTATCCCCATAATAATCTTCTCAGTATTATATCATATCTATCCTGTCCTGAGCTCTGCCCCTCTGATATACTGTAACATGCTGATATATGATCATTATACCTCATATCTGTCCTGTCCTGAGCTCTGCCCCTCTGATATACTGTAACATGCTGATATATGATCATTATACTTCATATCTGCCCTGTCCTGAGCTCTGCCCCTCTGATATACTGTAACATGCTGATATATGATCATTATACTCCATATCTGCCCTGTCCTGAGCTCTGCCCCTCTGATATACTGTAACATGCTGATATATGATCATTATACTCCATATCTATCCTGTCCTGAGCTCTGCTCCTCTAATATACTGTAACATGCTGATATATGATCATTATACCTCATATCTGTCCTGTCCTGAGCTCTGTTCCTCTGATATACTGTAACATGCGGATATATGATCATTATACTCCATATCTGTCCTGTCCTGAGCTCTGCCCCTCTGATATACTGTAACATGCTGATATATGATCATTATACTCCATATCTGTCCTGTCCTGAGCTCTGCTCCTCTGATATACTGTAACATGCTGATATATGATCATTATACCTCATATCTGCCCTGTCCTGAGCTCTGCTCCTCTGATATACTGTAACATGCTGATATATGATCATTATACTTCATATCTGTCCTGTACTGAGCTCTGCCCCTCTGATATACTGTAACCTGCTGATATATGATCATTATACTCCATATCTGTCCTGTCCTGAGCTCTGCTCCTCTGATATACTGTAACATGCTGATATATGATCATTATACTTCATATCTGTCCTGTCCTGATCTCTGCCCCTCTGATATACTGTAACATGCTGATATATGATCATTATACTCCATATCTGTCCTGTCCTGAGCTCTGCTCCTCTGATATACTGTAACATGCGGATATATGATCATTATACTTCATATCTGTCCTGTCCTGAGCTCTGCCCCTCTGATATACTGTAACATGCTGATATATGATAATTATACTTCATATCTGCCCTGTCCTGAGCTCTGCCCCTCTGATATACTGTAACATGCTGATATATGATCATTATACTTCATATCTGCCCTGTCCTGAGCTCTGCTCCTCTGATATACTGTAACATGCTGATATATGATCATTATACTTCATATCTGTCCTGTACTGAGCTCTGCCCCTCTGATATACTGTAACCTGCTGATATATGATCATTATACTCCATATCTGTCCTGTCCTGAGCTCTGCTCCTCTGATATACTGTAACATGCTGATATATGATCATTATACTTCATATCTGTCCTGTCCTGATCTCTGCTCCTCTGATATACTGTAACATGCGGATATATGATCATTATACTCCATATCTGTCCTGTCCTGAGCTCTGCCCCTCTGATATACTGTAACATGCTGATATATGATCATTATACTCCATATCTGTCCTGTCCTGAGCTCTGCTCCTCTGATATACTGTAACATGCTGATATATGATCAATATACTTCATATCTGTCCTGTACTGAGCTCTGCCCCTCTGATATACTGTAACCTGCTGATATATGATCATTATACTCCATATCTGTCCTGTCCTGAGCTCTGCTCCTCTGATATACTGTAACATGCTGATATATGATCAATATACTTCATATCTGTCCTGTACTGAGCTCTGCCCCTCTGATATACTGTAACCTGCTGATATATGATCATTATACTCCATATCTGTCCTGTCCTGAGCTCTGCTCCTCTGATATACTGTAACATGCTGATATATGATCATTATACTTCATATCTGTCCTGTCCTGATCTCTGCCCCTCTGATATACTGTAACATGCTGATATATGATCATTATACTCCATATCTGTCCTGTCCTGAGCTCTGCTCCTCTGATATACTGTAACATGCGGATATATGATCATTATACTTCATATCTGTCCTGTCCTGAGCTCTGCCCCTCTGATATACTGTAACATGCATATATATGATCATTATACTTCATATCTGCCCTGTCCTGAGCTCTGCTCCTCTGATATACCGTAACATGCTGATATATGATCATTATACTTCATATCTGTCCTGTACTGAGCTCTGCCCCTCTGATATACTGTAACATGCATATATATGATCATTATACTTCATATCTGCCCTGTCCTGAGCTCTGCCCCTCTGATATACTGTAACATGCATATATATGATCATTATACTTCATATCTGCCCTGTCCTGAGCTCTGCTCCTCTGATATACCGTAACATGCTGATATATGATCATTATACTTCATATCTGTCCTGTCCTGAGCTCTGCCCCTCTGATATACTGTAACATGCTGATATATGATCATTATACTCCATATCTGTCCTGTCCTGAGCTCTGCTCCTCTGATATACTGTAACATGCTGATATATGATCATTATACTTCATATCTGTCCTGTCCTGATCTCTGCTCCTCTGATATACTGTAACATGCTGATATATGATCATTATACTCCATATCTGTCCTGTCCTGAGCTCTGCTCCTCTGATATACTGTAACATGCTGATATATGATCATTATACTTCATATCTGTCCTGTCCTGATCTCTGCTCCTCTGATATACTGTAACATGCTGATATATGATCATTATACTCCATATCTGCCCTGTCCTGAGCTCTGCCCCTCTGATATACTGTAACATGCTGATATATGATCATTATACTCCATATCTGCCCTGTCCTGAGCTCTGCTCCTCTGATATACTGTAACATGCTGATATATGATCATTATACTCCATATCTATCCTGTCCTGAGCTCTGCCCCTCTGATATACTGTAACATGCTGATATATGATCATTATACCTCATATCTGTCCTGTCCTGAGCTCTGCTCCTCTGATATACTGTAACATGCGGATATATGATCATTATACTTCATATCTGTCCTGTCCTGAGCTCTGCTCCTCTGATATACTGTAACATGCTGATATATGATCATTATACTCCATATCTGTCCTGTCCTGAGCTCTGCTCCTCTGATATACTGTAACATGCTGATATATGATCATTATACCTCATATCTGTCCTGTCCTGAGCTCTGCTCCTCTGATATACTGTAACATGCTGATATATGATCATTATACTCCATATCTGCCCTGTCCTGAGCTCTGCCCCTCTGATATACTGTAACATGCTGATATATGATCATTATACCTCATATCTGTCCTGTCCTGAGCTCTGCTCCTCTGATATACTGTAACATGCTGATATATGATAATTATACTCCATATCTGTCCTGTCCTGATCTCTGCTCCTCTGATATACTGTAACATGCTGATATATGATCATTATACTCCATATCTGTCCTGTCCTGAGCTCTGCTCCTCTGATATACTGTAACATGCTGATATATGATCATTATACTCCATATCTGTCCTGTCCTGAGCTCTGCTCCTCTGATATACTGTAACATGCTGATATATGATCATTATACTTCATATCTGTCCTGTCCTGAGCTCTGCTCCTCTGATATACTGTAACATGCTGATATATGATCATTATACTCCATATCTGTCCTGTCCTGAGCTCTGCTCCTCTGATATACTGTAACATGCTAATATATCATCATTATGCTCCATATCTGCCCTGTCCTGAGCTCTGCTCCTCTGATATACTGTAACATGCTGATATATGATCATTATACTCCATATCTGCCCTGTCCTGAGCTCTGCCCCTCTGATATACTGTAACATGCTGATATATGATCATTATACTTCATATCTGTCCTGTCCTGGGCTCTGCCCCTCTGATATACTGTAACATGCTGATATATGATCATTATACTTCATATCTGCCCTGTCCTGAGCTCTGCCCCTCTGATATACTGTAACATGCTGATATATGATCATTATACTTCATATCTGCCCTGTCCTGAGCTCTGCCCCTCTGATATACTGTAACATGCTGATATATGATCATTATACTCCATATCTGTCCTGTCCTGAGCTCTGCCCCTCTGATATACTGTAACATGCTGATATATGATCATTATACTTCATATCTGTCCTGTCCTGAGCTCTGCTCCTCTGATATACTGTAACATGCTGATATATGATCATTATACTTCATATCTGTCCTGTCCTGAGCTCTGCTCCTCTGATATACTGTAACATGCTGATATATGATCATTATACTTCATATCTGTCCTGTCCTGAGCTCTGCCCCTCTGATATACTGTAACATGCTGATATATGATCATTATACTCCATATCTGTCCTGTCCTGAGCTCTGCTCCTCTGATATACTGTAACATGCTGATATATGATCAATATACTTCATATCTGTCCTGTACTGAGCTCTGCCCCTCTGATATACTGTAACCTGCTGATATATGATCATTATACTTCATATCTGTCCTGTCCTGAGCTCTGCTCCTCTGATATACTGTAACATGCCGATATATGATCATTATACTCCATATCTGTCCTGTCCTGAGCTCTGCCCCTCTGATATACTGTAACATGCTGATATATGATCATTATACTCCATATCTGTCCTGTCCTGAGCTCTGCTCCTCTGATATACTGTAACATGCTGATATATGATCATTATACCTCATATCTGTCCTGTCCTGAGCTCTGCCCCTCTGATATACTGTAACATGCTGATATATGATCATTATACTTCATATCTGTCCTGTCTTGAGCTCTGCCCCTCTGATATACTGTAACATGCTGATAATATCTGAGATACTGTATACTGTGTACATTGTGTAGCTGATGTTGAAGTTTAGTACTTTAGCTATAAGTTGTTGTCTATTTGTTTTGTCTTAGTGGCCCTCAGATACGACACCATGACAATTGTTTGGATTTGTTTGACATTAATTTCCGGACTCATTGTTCTCCTCACTGTGATAATCTGCAAGAAAAGGTGAGATAGTGAACTATGAGTTTTCTTGTATGTTTTCTGGTGACTGCTCATTATTTTCAGCTTTTATCTCTATCTGCTTTCTATTTAATATACTTATGAGCTTTTTTGAGTGTTTTTACATCTGTCTCCTATCGTTGTGTGCTGTCATATCTGCCATAAATTTTGGGATGCTGTCACATCTGTCATTTATCTTTGGGGGCTGTCTCATCTGTCTCCTGTCCTCGGGGACTGTCTCATCTGTCTCCTATCCTTGGGGGCTGTCTCATCTGTTTCCTGTCCTCTGGGGCTGTCTCATCTGTCTCCTGTCCTTGGGGGCTGTCTCATCTGTCTCCTATGTTCGGGGGCTGTCTTATCTATTTCCTATCTTCTGGGGCTGTCTCATCTGTCTCCTATCTTTGGGAGCTGTCTCATCTGTCTCCTGTCCTTGGGGGCTGTCTCATCTGTCTCCTGTCCTTGGGGGCTGTCTCATCTGTCTCCTGTCCTTGGGGGCTGTCTCATCTGTCTCCTGTCCTTGGGGGCTGTCTCATCTGTCTCCTGTCCTTGGGGGCTGTCTCATCTGTCTCCTGTCTTTGTGGGCTGTCTCACCTGTCTCCTGTACTCGGTGGCTGTCTCACCTGTCTCCTATCTTCTGGGGCTGTCTTATCTGTCTCCTGTCTTTGAGCACTGTCTCATCTATACCCTGTCCTTGGGGGCTGTCTCATCTGTCTCCTATGTTCGGGGGCTGTCTCATCTATTTCCTGTCCTCGGGGGCTGTCTCGTCTGTCTTAGGTCCTCGGGGGCTGTCTCATCTGTCTCTTATTTTGTGTCTTTTTCCATCCTGCAGACACTGTGGATACAGCAAGGCTTTCCAGGACTCTGATGAGGAGAAAATGCATTATCAGAATGGACAGAGTAAGTTGAAGTCATGATCAGGAGGAGCAGGAGATGAGAGATGATCAGAAGGAGCAGGAGATGAGAGATGATCAGGAGGAGCAGGAGATGAGAGATGATCAGGTGGAGCAGGAGATGAGAGATGATCAGGAGATGAGAGATGATCAGGAGGAGCAGGAGATGAGAGATGATCAGGAGATGAAAGATGATCAGGAGATGAGAGATGATCAGGAGGAGCAGGAGATGATCAGGAGGAGCAGGAGATGAGAGATGATCAGGAGATGAAAGATGATCAGGAGATGAGAGATGATCAGGCGGAGCAGGAGATGATCAGGAGGAGCAGGAGATGAGAGATGATCAGGAGGAGCAGGAGATCTGTTCATGTCATTGTTGCCTTTAATGCTGGAACTTATTATCCTGCTGAGGAATTATAAGCAAAAGAGGAATTAATGTTTCTCCACTTCTGCTGTAATTTCTAGAACAAGATAGAAAAATGCTTTGAAATGAAATTCACGCCGGTTTGTACCGTGATATTAATGGGTCGAGGAGGAATTGGGACAATTAAAACGTTATTACAACTCCAGGTTTCTGAGGTCTCGGAGGAAGGGAACAATGGTGGCTGCTGGGTGGAGTAGTTGACTTCCTAACACTTAGATAAAGGGATCGGCTTTTGTGATGGGCTCTCGAGTCGTCTTTGTCTTACAGTCACCTTGGCGGAGTCTAAGGTCTATGTTGACCCCCACACGTATGAGGATCCCTGCCAGGCTGTCCGGGATTTTGCTAGAGAGATCGAAGCTTCTAGGATCAAGATTGAAAAGATAATTGGTTCTGGTTTGTATCATTTTGAACCTAATAAGTGACTTCCCGAGTTCACCTAAAACCATAATCCCTAAAGAAAGTTTCCATGCGTCCGTCATCCTCCGAGAGAACGTGTCAGTGGTGACCACCTCATGAATGACCGTAATGAAAGATTCACGCCTCTTCTCCGTCCCCGTCGGTAATACTCACATTAGATCTGTTGTCCGTGATCCTTTATAGTCACATGATGTTTGGGTCCGGGTGGATTGTCTCCGTCCACTTGACCTTCCCAGATCTCTGCTGCCTGTCCTGTCTCATATCAACATCATGGGCCATGTCTCTTCTCGGTCTTTCTAGGGGAGTTTGGAGAAGTTTGCTATGGTCGCTTAAAGATACCTGGGAAACGTGAGGTCCCTGTCGCAATCAAGACCCTAAAAGTCGGCTATAATGAGAAGCAGAGACGAGACTTCCTCAGCGAGGCCAGCATCATGGCCCAGTTTGACCACCCAAATGTCATTCATTTGGAGGGTGTGGTGACCAGGAGTAAGTAACACAATGTTATTCCTGCCATGTTTTATTGATGAGAATAATGTGGGAGTCATATATTGAAATGGGAAATAGCAGAATGATATCTGGATATAATAGGGTAATATTGGGACGTGACAACGGGAGACCTTCAGGATGTTGCTACACTATAATGAGAAAAGTATGTGACCCCTCCACATTCCACCTCCAAGAGCTTTTATGACATCCCATTATAAATCCATAGACATTAACATGGAGTTCCCCCCCCCCCCAATTGCTTCCACTATTCGGGGGTTTTCTACAAGACTTTGGGGTCTGTGGGAATTTTGGCCCCTTCATCCAGTAGATCATTTGTGAGGTCAGACACTGATGTTGGAGGAGGGGGCCGGGCTCAGAATCTCAATTCTAGTTCACCCCCAAAGGTGTTGGATGGGGTTGAGGTCAGGACTCTGTGCGGCCAGTCAATTTCCTCCACCCCAAATTCCCCCAACCAACCAGCCAGCCAACCAACCAACCAACCAACCAACCAGCCCACAAACCAACCAACCAACCAGCACACCAACCAACCAACCAGCCAACCAACCAACCAGCCTTGTCTTTAAGACTGAACCCCAAACTGTTCCCACAAAGTTGGAAATGACTATTGTTGAGAATGTCTCGTGTGCTGAAGAATTAACCCCTCACTTGAACTAAGGGGCCGACCCCTGGAAAGCACCCGCATTACCCCTCCCCACCAAATTTTACAGCTGGCACAATGCAGACCGGCGGATAACGTTCTCCTGGCATCACCAAACCCAGACCCTTCATCAGACCCCCAGATAGAGAAGCGTCACTCCACAGAACACGTCAGATAGAGAAGCGTCACTCCGCATAACACGCTGCTCCAGAGTCCAGTGGCGGCTGCTTTACCCCCCTCTATCTGACGCTTGGCATTGTGCTGGGTGATGTTCGGCCCCCGTGCCATGAAGCTCCCGGGCACAGTGCGGATGTTAATACCAGTGAAGGTCTGCAGTTATGGAGTCAGTGTAGTTTAGGTGACTTTTCTGCACTTGCTCCTCAGCACTCGGCCCCCCACTCTGTCACTTTACGTGGTCTGCACTTCGTGGCCGAGTTGCTGCAGTTTCTTCCAGTTTACAGTAATATCAGTCACAGGTGATGGTGGAAGATCTGGGAGGAGAGACATTTCCAGAAATGACGTGTTCCCCCGGTGACGTCCTATTACAGGGGGAACACGTGGGGGTCACTGAACTCTTTACCCCAACCCGTTCTACCACTAATGTCTGTAACGTGACCGCAGGGCGAGTGCCGGATGTTATACACCGGGGAGGGGGGGGGGGGATGGGGGAAACAATGATGAGAGGGGGGCACATACTTTTCTCCATATAGTGTACCTTTTAATGGGAACTTATACAGTATAACAGAAGGCAACTTTGGTACATTGTAATGAGATATAATAATGGGGCAGGATACAACTGTATAATTCCATATGAAGAAGGTGACAGCAATAGTGTGACACGAGACCTTCATCAGGAGAGCCGTATAATCCGCCGCTCCTTACAAGTATTCAGAGCGGAGTTGCCCCTTTTCTGTCACTTATGGTCAGTTACAAGCGCTGAAATGCAGCAACCCCCATACGTTCACCTTTATCCTCTTGTGTTTTACAGGCAAATTAACGATGATTGTGACAGAATATATGGAGAATGGTTCTCTGGATACATTTCTGAGGGTACGTGGATAGTGAGAACAGCTCAGGGTAGGATTTATCATTCATTTACCTTAGTGAGGAGACCCTGGGCCTATGGCTGGACATTGATGTGTTCTGGGGCACGCTCCGGCTTATCATATTATATTATTATACAGTAGATTATTATGGTGAGAGCTGCAGGAAGATGATGTTACATGTGGAGACTGTGATACGTGTATTTATTCCAGAGTCGTGACGGCCACTTCACTATAATCCAGCTGGTCAGCATGTTAAGGGGAATTGCCTCCGGAATGAAATATCTTTCTGATTTGGGCTACGTTCACAGAGACTTAGCAGCTCGTAACATTCTAGTAAACAGCAACCTGGTGTGTAAAGTTTCAGACTTTGGATTGTCTCGGATCCTGGAGGACGACCCTGATGCCGCATACACAACGACGGTGAGATAACTACATGGGTGGCTACAAGTCGGAATGAGGAGTCAATCTGCTGCCCCTTTTGATTCTATGTGAACTGTGTATTTACTGTATATGGGGAACATATCAATTGGAAGGTTTCAGTTTTTTATTATATTAAGAAAAAGTGTAAACCAAAATGTCTCACAAGTGGTAAATACAAACCTTGAGACCGCGCCGTGGACGATCTTACAATTTCTGCCTTTTTCTAGTCTCATAGTCAGTCATTTGTGTTTAATTGTTCTCTGGTCGCATTGTTCTCTGGTCGCATTGTTCTCTGGTCGCATTGTTCTCTGGTCGCATTGTTCTCTGGTCGCATTGTTCTCTGCTCATATTGTTCTCTGCTCATATTGTTCTCTGCTCATATTGTTCTCTGCTCATATTGTTCTCTGCTCATATTGTTCTCTGCTCATATTGTTCTCTGCTCATACTGTTCTCTGATAACATTGTTCTCTGCTCATACTGTTCTCTGCTCATACTGTTCTCTGCTCATATTGTTCTCTGCTCATACTGTTCTCTGCTCATATTGTTCTCTGCTCATATTGTTCTCTGCTCATACTGTTCTCTGGTCACATTTTTCTCTGTTCGCATTTATCTCTGGTCACGTTGTTCTTGGTCACGTTGTTTTCTGGTCACGTTGTTCTCTGGTCACGTTGTTCTTGGTCATGTTGTTCACTGGTCACGTTGTTCTTGGTCACGTTGTTCTTGGTCACGTTGTTCTTGGTCACGTTGTTCTCTGGTCACGTTGTTCTCTGGTCACGTTGTTCTCTGGTCACGTTGTTCTTGGTCACGTTGTTCTCTGGTCATACTGTTTTCTGCTCATACTGTTCTCTGATAACATTGTTCTTTGGTCACGTTGTTCTCTGGTCACATTTTTCTCTGCTCATACTGTCCTCTGGTCGCATTGTTTTCTGCTCATACTGTTCTCTGGTCACAATGTTCTCTGGTCACAATGTTCTCTGGTCACATTGTTCTCTGGTCACATTGTTCTCTGGTCCCATTGTTCTCTGGTCCCATTGTTCTCTGGTCACATTGTTCTCTGCTCATACTGTTCTCTGCTCATACTGTTCTCTGGTCACATTGTTCTCTGGTCACATTGTTCTCTGGTCCCATTGTTCTCTGGTCCCATTGTTCTCTGGTCACATTGTTCTCTATTCACATTGTTCTCTGCTCATACTGTTCTCTGCTCATACTGTTCTCTGCTCATACTGTTCTCTGCTCATACTGTTCTCTGCTCATACTGTTCTCTGCTCATACTGTTCTCTGCTCATACTGTTCTCTGGTCACGTTGTTCTCTGTTCACGTTGTTCTCTGGTCATGTTGTTCTCTGGTCACATTGTTCTCAAGTCCATTGAACTCTAGTTACTTTGTTCCCTGATCAATTTTTTTTTTCCATTGTTCTCTGTTCACATTATTCTCTGGTCACATTGTTTTCTATGTCCAATATTCTCTAGTCATGTTGTTCTTAAGTCCTTTGAATTCTGGTCACTTTGTTCTCTTGTCATATTATGTTACGTTTCATTATGCTATGGTCACGTTGTTCTCTAGTCCTTTGTACTGTCATCACATTGTTCTCTGATCACGTTGTTTTCTCCAATGTTCTCTGGTCCCATTATTCTCTGGTTGCATTATTCTCTGGTCGCATTGTTCTCTGGTCGCATTGTTCTCTGCTCATACTGTTTTCTGCTCATATTGTTCTCTGCTCATATTGTTCTCTGCTCATACTGTTCTCTGCTCATACTGTTCTCTGCTCATATTGTTCTCTGCTTATACTGTTCTCTGCTCATATTGTTCTCTGCTCATACTGTTCTCTGGTCATATTGTTCTCTGGTCATATTGTTCTCTGCTCATACTGTTCTCTGCTCATACTGTTCTCTGCTCATATTGTTCTCTGCTTATACTGTTCTCTGCTCATATTGTTCTCTGCTCATACTGTTCTCTGGTCACATTTTTCTCTGTTCGCATTTTTCTCTGATCACGTTGTTCTCTGGTCACGTTGTTCTCTGGTCACGTTGTTCTCTGGTCACATTGTTCTTGGTCACGTTGTTCTCTGGTCACGTTGTTCTCTGGTCACGTTGTTCTTGGTCACGTTGTTCGTGGTCATATTGTTCTCTGCTCATACTGTTCTCTGCTCATACTGTTCTCTGCTCATATTGTTCTCTTCTCATACTGTTCTCTGGTCACATTTTTCTCTGTTCACATTTTTCTCTGGTCACGTTGTTCTCTGGTCACGTTGTTCTCTGGTCACGTTGTTCTCTGGTCACGTTGTTTGTGGTCACGTTGTTCGTGGTCACGTTGTTCTCTGGTCACGTTGTTCTTGGTCACGTTGTTCGTGGTCACGTTGTTCTCTGGTCATACTGTTTTCTGCTCATACTGTTTTCTGCTCATACTGTTCTCTGATAACATTGTTCTCTGATAACATTGTACTTTGGTCTCATTGTTCTATGGTCACGTTGTTCTCTGGTCACATTTTTCTCTGCCCATACTGTCCTCTGGTCGCATTGTTCTCTGGTCATAATTTTCTCTTGTCATATTGTTTTCTGCTCATACTGTTCTCTGGTCACAATGTTCTCTGGTCACATTGTTCTCTGGTCACATTGTTCTCTACTCATATTGTTCTCTGGTCCCATTGTTCTCTGGTCCCATTGTTCTCTGGTCACATTGTTCTCTATTCACATTGTTCTCTGCTCATACTGTTCTCTGCTCATACTGTTCTCTGGTCACGTTGTTCTCTACTCATATTGTTCTCTGGTCCCATTGTTCTCTGGTCCCATTGTTCTCTGGTCACATTGTTCTCTATTCACATTGTTCTCTGCTCATACTGTCCTCTGCTCATACTGTTCTCTGGTCACGTTGTTCTCTGGTAGCGTTGTTCTCTGCTCATACTGTTCTCTGCTCATACTGTTCTCTGCTCATACTGTTCTCTGCTCATACTGTTCTCTGCTCATACTGTTCTCTGGTCACATTGTTCTCTGGCCACACTGTTCTCTGCTCATACTGTTCTCTGCTCATACTGTTCTCTGCTCATACTGTTCTCTGCTCATACTGTTCTCTGCTCATACTGTTCTCTGCTTATACTGTTCTCTGCTCATACTGTTCTCTGCTCATACTGTTCTCTGCTCATACTGTTCTCTGCTCATACTGTTCTCTGCTTATACTGTTCTCTGCTCATACTGTTCTCTGGTCACGTTGTTCTCTTGTCATGTTGTTCTCTGGTCACATTGTTCTCAAGTCCATTGAACTCTATTTACTTTGTTCTCTGATCAATTTATTTTTTTTCATTGTTCTCTGTTCACATTATTCTCTGGTCACATTGTTTTTATGTCCAATATTCTCTAGTCATGTTGTTCTTAAGTCCTTTGAATTCTGGTCACTTTGTCATGTTACGTTTCATTATGCTATGGTCACGTTGTTCTCTAGTCCTTTGTACTGTCATCACATTGTTCTCTGATCACGTTGTTTTCTCCAATGTTCTCTGGTCCCATTATTCTCTGGTTGCATTGTGGTTTTTTTTAATCCACTGTTCTCTGGTCCATTGTACAATAGTCACATAGTTCCCTGATCTCATTGTACTCTGGTCACATTGTTCTCTATTCTATTGTTCTCTAGTCACATTGTTCTTTAGTCCATTTTTCTCTGGTTATATTGTATTCTGGCTTCATTATCCAGATTGTTCTCTAGTCCATTCTGTTCTAGTCAGATGGTTCTCTGGTCCATTGTTCTCTCTGGTGGTCACATCATTGTGCGGGGACATTGTACTCCGGTCACTGTTATCTTGTCACATTGTTTTATGGTCCCTTGCTCTCTGAACTCTTATTCTCTGATCACATTGTTCTCTGTTCACATTATGTTCTCTGGTCCATTGTTTTCTGGTCCATTTTTCTCTGATCAGTTTTGTCTATTTACATTGCATAGCACAGATATATTTATACTACAGACAGGGACAATTGGTGCTTGTTAAATATATTAGTCCTGATTTTCTACTAAGGAATCCTAACAGGACAAGGAGGAGGGAGCTGTTTTCATGGTCTGTTCGTGGTGCAAAAGGATTTCCTATAATAATACACATAGAAGATTTGATCATGTAAAGTCCAATTATAATAGTCAATCAGACATTCATATCTAGATTTGTAAGGACATCAGACGGGTGAAGATATTCAAATTGTTTCTATTTTCCAATCATATGAAAATGGTAAATGTTGTAAAGATCCAACATCGGAACCCACGACAGAGTGAATCCATTTGAGTAGGTAACAAGGATAATTCCAGGGTTCACAAAATAACTAGAGAGGTTCAAATCAACATCTCCTGCTCTGCACCTTGTAGTAGGTTTCCGGGGGACATCTTAATTGTATTTTTCCAAAAATGATAATTAAATAAATTGGAACTCAGTGCGCAGCGACTGTACAAGGCAATTTAATTTACTTCACTTTGGAAAATATGATCCAAGATGACACGACTATTGTCTCATTCTAGGGAGGAAAAATCCCTATTCGCTGGACGGCACCAGAAGCCATCACCTACCGCACGTTCTCCTCTGCTAGTGATGTGTGGAGCTACGGCGTTGTAATGTGGGAGGTCCTGGCTTACGGAGAGAGGCCCTACTGGAACATGACCAATCGAGATGTATGTATGTATGTATGTGTGTGTGTATGTGTGTGTGTGTATGTATGTGTGTGTGTATGTATGTGTGTGTGTATGTATGTGTGTGTGTATGTGTGTGTGTGTGTGTGTGTGTGTGTGTGTGTGTGTGTGTGTATGCCGCCTGTGCATGTTGTGTCCGCTGCACGAATTTAAAGAATGGGAAGGGTCTGTCAAGTTCATTGTAAACATACATTTTGTGGAAAAGGAAGTACAATAAAGGTGACAAGTAGGTGTTGGACGTGAGTGATCCAACCGTTTAGTCCTAACGTTTTAGTCAAGGTCTAGAACCGCGGCACCTTCCAAAGGTTTAGTGACATCATTATCCACAAAAACTCCACTTACAAAACCCCCTGACTCTGCGCACAGAACCAGCTCTGCATTCTTTTCCTTAAATCCATTCCTCTAGCCACCCAACTTAGCCCAGGAATGGAAACCATCTCTTCTAGCTGTTCTGGCTTCATGGATGGCGCCTCCTTCCCTGTTCTCTCCACAGCTTCTCTGTAACTCATCGTCTGTCACCGGCACAGTCCAGTATTTGAGGAGATGAGACTTTGTGGTCACTAAGACAAGAAGTGATGTCATTTAATGGACAGATGTAGACAGGAGGAGATTATGTGGAGCAGAAGAGACGTCACACTGGAAAGTGGCTGCAGTCGTGTCACGGCACGTGGAATCTGTCACATAAGTCTCATGTTTATCACTGACTATGGCAGAGACTGGGGCAATGATGAGTGTTAGGAGCACATGGACCTGAACATGATCCAATGCAGTTTTATCGTCTGACCTATTGTTATTCGTGGGGGCCCAGGAATGCCTGTGTGATTCCCTGTTTTACCATCTGCCCTTCCTCAGTGCTTAGGGGGATTGTAAGGAAATGGTAAGATGCTGCAAGAGATACTACAGCCGGTTACTTTCACTCGTTTCAGGTGATAAATTCAGTTGAAGAAGGGTATCGCCTGCCCGCACCTATGGGCTGCCCAACAGCATTACACCAACTCATGCTGGACTGCTGGCAGAGGGACCGCAATGAGAGGCCTCGCTTCTCCCTAATTGTCAGTATTCTGGACAAACTTATCCGTAACCAAGAGCACCTGAAGCTGAGCTCCACTCTCAACAGGTACAAGGGACACTGTAGAATTTCTCCTATTCACCTAAGGTAAAAATACAGAAATGAGGACAGTAAATACATTGAAAATACTTTATTATCAATCATCATACACACAGTGCAAGCTACGACACAAGACACAATAAATAGTCACCCTCATGGTACATAGCACGACAGTATAACATACAGCACAGGTGACCCTACACTATATACCACATTCCCACATACTTATATATAACAAGACCAATAAGGCTTTACAGGCAGTCATGATAGGTGGGGAGTGGGACGAATAGAGTCACAACATCAAAGCTTTATTAAAATGCGGACACATAAGTGGTGAGAGGGAAGGCGAGGTCCGGTATATATCACACCTCATGTGGTTACTGGTAGGCGAGAGTGAGGCACCTGGACCTATAGCGCAGTGTCATTGACAGTGGGGTGAAAGAGTCCACCTTAGTGCCAGACCCCGTCCCCACCTGAATCATACATGACGCTTTGTTCAGGTAATTATTTCAATACAGAATGGCTTATTGTTCAAATCAGGATTTTATATTAAATATATTTATTTTTATTTTATTTTAAGTCACTATATTTATTTCAAAAATTAATCCTGAATTCTTGTAGATTTCATACTGATCAATGAACCTCACAATAGACTGATCCTTCCTGTTCTGTAGAGATCACTTCTCAGCAGACATTATCATCACATGTAGGATTACACTGACAGGTAACAACTATATATAGAGAACACAGGATCCACCATTCATGAAATAAACTAATCCTTCCTGTTCTGTAAAGATCACTTCTCAGTAGTCATTATCATCACAGGCAGGATTACACTGACAGGTAACACCTATATATAGATAACACAGGATCCACCATTCATAATAGACTGACCCTTCCTGTTCTGTATAGATCACTCCTCAGCAGACATTATCATCACAGGCAGGATTACACTGACAGGTAACACCTATATATAGATAAAGGATCCACCATTCATAATAGACTGATCCTTCCTGTTCTGTAGAGATCACTTCTCAGCATCATCTCATTATCATCCCAGGCAGGATTATACTGACAGGTAACACCTATATATAGAGAACACTGGATCCACCATTCATAATAGACTGATCCTTCCTGTTCTGTAGTGATCACTTCTCAGCAGTTATTATTATCAAAAGCAGGATTACACTGACAGGTAACACCTATATATAGGTAACACACAACCACCATTTAGAGTACACTGATTCTTCCTGTTCTGTAGAGATCACTTCTCAGTATCAGCTCATTATCATCACAGGCAGGATTACCATTTAGCCATAAACAGAATTCCTATTTACTCTCACAGCTGAGAGTCCTTCTGCTCTGCTCTTCCTCCTCGAGTTGTGACTGGTGCATTGTACTGAAAGCAGCTCCAGAATACAACGGACTTCTTTTCTGCTTCCAGATTCACCCACCCACGACTGGACAGAGGATTGTTTGATTTTGCCAGCTGTGCTACAGTGGATGACTGGCTGGACTCTATTAAGTTGGGCCAATACAAGGACAACTTTTTAATGGGTGGATACCGCTCGCTAGGGATGGTCATGAGGATGAATATAAAGTGAGTACACGGATATGTAGTGTGGGGGCCACTTACACATGGAGTAATTACACGGAGATTCATGCAGCTTTATCATTTGCATTTACATGATAGGCTAAAATGGCATTTATCATTACAAAGTTACACGGCACTCCGTTTTTTTGTGGTGAACAAGTAGGATTCCACTCCATAAGGATATAGAATATAGGACTCGGCACTCATATATTCTGCTTTTGTAATTTCAATATATTTCAAACAATCCACAGTATAATTGAACATATGAGTGTAACAGGACGTTCATCAGATAATAATACATCTTAATATAATATGCTCTTTACCATATCGAAAAAACAATGATACAATTATCTCCTCTACTGAATGATGCGTATATGGCTCCTCTACTGAATGACGAGTATATGGCTCCTCTACTGAATGACGAGTATATGGCTCCTCTACTGAATGACGAGTATATGGCTCCTCTACTGAATGACGAGTATATGGCTCCTCTACTGAATGATGAGTATATGGCTCCTCTACTGAATGACGAGTATATGGCTCCTCTACTCAATGACGCGTATATGGCTCCTCTACTGAATGACGAGTATATGGCTCCTCTACTGAATGACGACTATATGGCTCCTCTACTGAATGACGACTATATGGCTCCTCTACTGAATGATGAGTATATGGCTCCTCTACTCAATGACGAGCATATGGCTCCGCTGGGGTTTTTATGAATGAGCGTTACTTCATACATATCGGTAATGAAAGCCCGGTTACAAGTATACAGACAAAATGTGCCCCATATCCAATGACCAGAATAAACTAACACGACGACAAACCCTACACATAAACAAGTACATGGGGGTCTTACCGGATTGATAATGGATAGACCGGACGCTGGCATATGCGACACGAGTAGCGCGAGTCTATTCTTATCCGTATCAATACATTCCCAATATGTATGAAGTAACGTTCATTGATAATAACCTCAGTGGAGCCATAATCTCGTCATTCACGGAGTGAGATAATTGGCTGTATTATTTATGTATTATTTATTCCTATCTGATGGAGGTCATGTTACACGGAGATGATATATTATACTTTGGAGTGCCGGGCTCTATATTCTATAAAATGTTGTTTAGCCCCGGAGACCCTCCGTGCTGTAATGAGATCCTGACCATATCATGGGCTTGGACACCATATGGCTGCTAGTGGTGTAGGGTGGTCTTAATTTTTCGGTGTTGAGGGCATTGACGACCATGGTTGACTAGGAGATACTGTTCATGAAGTGATATCTATGAAGACATTAATAACTTCTGGACTCTGTTTCCACAGTGACATCAGGAGACTTGGCATCTCATTAATAGGACATCAAAAGAAGATCTTAACGAGCATCCAAATCATGAGGGCTCATCTCATCAACACATTGGGACCCAGAATGCACTTGTGATGAAGTCTACCATAGGAGAAGACTGACTGTCAATAAGCCACAAGATATGGGGGGCTGAACACGGAGAAAGGACCCTCTGCTTGAGACTGGGTTCCTCAGCAGAAGTCAATTGATCAGGCATGGCACAGCAGAAGCGTAGGACAGGGCTTCCTCTATGGACTCATTCCAAGCATCTCGTTTTGGGTTTCACGTGTGCTGTGTTTACATAGATATCTCTTAGTGCTGCAGTCTTATTATAGCAATAGAACAGTGTAATATATACAGGGTACTTCTGGATACAGGGTGTAACTGGTACCTCAGCTGTGTACGGAGCTCCAATGGACAATTCTAAAGAGGTCCAAGTGACTGTCACCTGAGCTTCACAATGGTGGCCACTCAAATCCTCTACGTAATATAAAAATCCACAGACCAAAATGTTGCTTCAGGTTTAAATGGAGAAGAAATCCTAATGCTGAATCTTCACATTTATCCCCAGTGATGTGGCGTGAATGTCTATAGGTTTCCACACACATGATGAGGAAATGGTGAGGTCTTCACAAGGTGACCATGAAGAGGTCTTCATGGTGGGTGGTCCTCTCCATTGAGTGGATCTTCCATATGATACACTAAATCTACAGCTTTCTGGGGGAGCAGGGAATTCATGGTTGTTTTTTTACATGGAGCTGATTCCTCACTCGGCTGTTGGTTTCCCACTAAAGACATTGGAACTGCACATTTTTGAGGAGGTTATTTGGCCTTCTATTTAATCATTCTTCGGGATGGAGGTTTATGTTAAGCAATGGTTTGAGCACCGAGAAATCCTGGAATCGTGAAATAGAAAGATTGTCATATATTGACAGTAGCGCAGGAGGTCAGGTGGAGTATTCTTGGCATCCGGTCACCATGCGATGAGTACAGAGAGGGATAACTATTCATAGGAAGGCTATTAGTGGCTGAAGACAAGTCTTTGGACCATAGTAGCCGTACTGTGGGATCAGTTGGGGTGCTGGTCTATGAGGGATGCTGTTCCTGGAGCTCCGGTGGCATTACGGCCCTGTAGTCCACATAAAGTTGTCATTTCATGCTGTGTACAGTCAGGTTAGATATGGAATATGAAGCAATAAGCACTAGAGGGGGAGGTCTGCAATACGAAGATATATGGATGTCATCAATGGGTTGGTGATGATATCTCGACGTTTTGGTCACTAGATTGTGGGAATGACTGTGACCTGCTGGGTGGATAAGAAAAACTCTGATGAAATGTGAAAGGAACGAGCTGACACAATCAATATACAGATGAGTTCAGAGAAAGCCTCATTAGCCTGTAATTCCAGCAGAGATGTGTGGCCCGAGGCGCACACAACAAACTCCATTCAGGTAAAGGATGAACCAATGTCAGACAATCACTTTTCTCTCATTCCTGATTATCCTCCAGATGACTGGGAGATGGGGCCATGGTGTGGACCCCAGGACATCTCCTCTGATGGGGGCTCAGTAACGTGGAGCATCAATGAGGGGATTATTCATGCTGTTTAAACGCACAAAGCTGAGCCGAGTCTCCATTTATCTCTCCACACCAAAGCTGCTACTGGATGGATGGTGGGAACAAATGGCTGCGGAGCTCCTAATACTAGCGGAATACACGGGTCTCATGCTCCTCGGACACACGGCCTCCACTAAGTGACAATCAGGGGACTGAACCTTCCCGAAGGTGAAATAATAGAAACTGCTGGAGACTCCCAACAATGACTCCAAGGCAATGGACTCAATAACTCATATATCAATGATGAGATGATGTGTAAAGCGGCCTCCGTCTCTAATGTGTCTCACGTTATATCCGTGCTGCTACCAATGATGTGAATATTAAAGGGAACGTTTAGCAACTCGTGATTCAGTAGATGTCATAAAGACTAAGGATTGTAAGTTGCCGCCATATCCAACAGACAGACGATTTACCACAGAGCAGGTCGAGGACAATGAGCCGGAGGCCGCAGCTCTGGGATAGTTTTCTTCAGGTTTTTACCTTGACAAGCGCCACCACTCAGCAAACAGGGCGTTAAAAATGACCCGGAGAGGGCCGAGAATCTGGCAGAGGGCGAAGTGTTTACCCACTGGGCCCGGTGTTACCCATGTTCTTGAGTCTGGGAGATTTCTGGTGATGGACCAAACGGCCAACTCCGAGGCTGCAGACCGCCCAGATTGCCGCCTTGTGTCCACGCACACGCATGTGGTACTGGAGTGGCCCCTTCTGCACTTTATTTTATGTCTTAAGAGTTGGTTTTATTTTTTTAAATTTAGTTTAATTTCAACATACTGAACTTTAAAGATTGTAAACTAAAAAACCTGCCCATGACTGAGCGTAATGTCACAGAATGCCTTCTAATAAAGCACCGAACATGAACCTCGTATCAATGCGCCAATTGTAGAATGACCTAGAGGAACGCGCTCCCGGGTGCTGGGCGTCCTGGCTGGTGATTCTATCCGTACAGTAATGATGGGGCTCAGGATCCTTTTCATTCACTTTGATAGATTTCAGGGTGTTGATACAAGGTTTGTGTTCCGTTAGTTGATGAGCGGGGATTTGGTGACGCTCTGGAGTCGGCGCTCGATGACTTGACCTTGTGTCTTGGGTGAGGATCCAGGAGGTTTAACTTCTGTAACCTGCAGACCTCATAATGCAGCAGAATAATAATACAAAGCAGCTGCTCGCCCGTATATAAGAGAACGCAATACTCAGAACCACGACATCTGATAAGCTTGACGTTTCATTTCTCGGGATCGTCCCGTTTTCTACGCACAAGTCTCGATATCTTGTATATTGGTCATTTCTTCCTATGGAAGCTGTTTTTGTATGAACAACCTCAATGCCGTGTGCTGTTTTACTGTACATCTCCATGTGCTTCCCGGGATGGTCCTCTGTACATGTGACCCTTCATGACTTTATTGTAAATCTTCACATTGTCTCATGGGAATAAAATATTGTCCTAATGAACCTCCTCCAGCTCATTGTGTGGGGTAGTGACCGGGGGACGGGGGTTTCCGGCTCTGATGTGAGATGCATTGATGATTGTGGAGTAGTACCCCTAGGTAGGTGCGGTGTGGAGAAAGTCATGTAGTCTAGTGTCACCCAAATACCATCATACACGATCAAAATAACTGCCATCCAGTGCTTAAGTATACGTTCACCTCTGAACCCCATGTCACATATGGAATATCCGTCTTCGTGGCTCGGTCCCCTCCCGCTGGTCTAAACGTGGCCCTTCCAAAAACTTAATCTGACCATGAAGGTCCCAGCACTTTACCAAATAATACATTTGTTTTTTTGTATGTGGCTCCAAAGTTACTATATGGAAGAATAACACAGAGGTTTTCCTTTTCAAATCAGAAGTGTCTCGAAAATCCTGAAAGCTTCTGAGGAGATGCGGGGAGACAGTTTATGGGTTTGTAATCATAATTAACAGATCGTCCACAAATGCAGCCACGTAACCACGTCTGTGCCACCAAGGACTGAAGGGATTATTTCTGTATTGGCATAATGGATGAATAATAGGATTCAACGTCCCCTCTATCAGCTACAAACCCCATCTGCTCCGGACCCATATATTTTGGCAATATATTTTTTGTCCATTGGCCTAATATCTTTGCCCCCCATTTCATGTCTGCACGGAGCAGAGATATGAGTCTATGGTTACCGCGTTCTCTGCGTCTTCTCTATAATGGAGGGGGATCTGCACCTCCAAGGCCTGACAAGCGTTTGCTGACAGTTTTCACAGTAGTCCATAGAACAGACGTCGGGGTTGGGCAGTTTCCATTTGGTATGGAGGACAGGACAGAGGAGAGTCGTGAAGTTGCCGCTCAGCATGAATTGGTCCTGCTACTCACAAACACTAAGAAGTAGTGAAAGGTTCTTCATGTGAAGGGAGTCCTGGAGATGAATAGCAGAATAGTCTTCGTGTAAGGTAACCCATAGAGCATCGGTGTATGTAGCGCCCATGGCCGCGGGCCGTCAGGTTCACTCACCTCCCGACGCCCGCAGCCATGGATCTGTGATCGCTGGCCTCCGTCTCCCTCCTAGGAGATGCCAGCGCTCACTTCCGATCAGTCCGGCTGGGTCCCGTAGGGTGCGCGCGCACGCTCGCGCCCGCTCTTAAAGGGCCAGCGCGCGCACATGAAAACAATAATCATTAACCCACATGATTTCCTGGTCTATAAGAATGCCCCAGCCCTTCTGATCCTTGCCTGAGCGTTGTTAGTCTTTCTCAGTCTGTCTCGCAAATGGTCCCTTAGTGTCTCCCGTTCCAGCTGTTACCCGTGCCCTGTTACCGTTCCTGTATTCCGCATTGTTCCTGTGCCTACCCGCGTTCAAGTGCCATCTGCCACGTCAAGTGCCATCTGCCACGTCAAGTGCCATCTGCCATGTCAAGTGCCATCCGCCACGTCAAGTGTCTTCTGCCACGTCAAATGCCATCTGCCACGTCAAGTGTCTACCGCTCATCGGATACTGCCCGTCACGTCTGGCGCCACTTGCCGCACCTGCCTCCATCCGTGCTGAAGCCACAGCCACCGCCCGGACTATTTCAGGTACCTAAGCATTACTGTCTGCCATCTTACTTTCACATAGACTGTGACCTGGTCAGCTGCCTCCCCGCTACGGCGGAGCGGCCTAGTGGGTCCACAAACCCAGTGTCCGTGACAGTGTACACAATGATGAGGGGAGTAGTTCAGGTGGCATCAGCTCTGGGTAGTCGACATCTCACTAAAACTTGAATCTGCTCCTCCATTGCCTATTTTCTTGTGGTGGTAATTGAGAAATACTAGGTCCAGTCTAATCGGCATCTATGAGGGGATATCAATCGGCTCAATTTCCAGTTTTTGGGGCTTCCGGCACTCTAAGGGTCACTTGCGTGCCATTTTTCATGATGGCCAGACCACGTGGATAAGGCCAACGGAAGGGCCATTTATGAGCCCTCAATGTGTCTGGCAGCGGTCTCCGTGCCGGTCGTCTGTAAAGAGTAGAAAGGGCCGTGTCCTGGAAGAGAGTTATTTCCCCCATCATGAACATTTTTAGGAGACTCCCTGGCATTCGCTTGTATGGCGGCGGTGTCAAAAAAACTGAGGGGGCCAAAAACCACAACTCTTGGGAGTCACTGTTCCAAGGCTTAGGCTGGAGGGCACAGCTGATGCATTCATCTATTACATGTCCAGCAGGGAGGCCAATATTTGGAGAGCTGGCGGATAAAGAGTCCATGTCCCTCGGCAATTTCCCCAATCCTAATATTTTTGCTTCTGCTTCGGTTTTCTTGATCCTAAATGGACAAGAAATCAGTAATAATTTTCTTTTGATATAAATGCCAATGTCTGCCCGAGCTGGTGACGTCGGAAATTATCAGGTTTTGTTTCTTTTCAACTCTATTAATTAAATGCTTCAGGTCATCGTTAATATATTTAACTGGTTGCTGACCGCCGTGTGTGTGTGTGTGTGTGTGTGTGTGTGTGTGTGTGTAGGTGTAGGTGTGTGTGTAGGTGTGTGTGTGTGTGTATATATGGTGGGCGCTCCAGGTCCTTAACACCTTTGCCACAGTATATCTATTATGGCGCGGACTTTCACCGGCTGCCCGAGTATTCAAGCAGCTAAATGTCGGGTGTCCGGCGCTCAAAAACTGCCGGGAACCCTGGAGAGAAGACAAGAGCAACGTGTCTTCTATGTTTCCTTGTACTCAGGGAGTGTGATGGATAGAATAGAGGCAGCAGCTGCTATTGGTCCTGGTGATCACGTGACTGGAATCAGTCGCTATAACACGGCAGATCCCCCCGCAGTGCAGCGCCTGTAACCGTGAAAAACAAGGTGTAAAAAAAAATATATATAAGAAGTCCCAAAGGAACAAACTAAAATAATAAAAAAATGAAAGCAAAATAAAGTAAAAATAAATACAAAAAATAATCACCCAAAAAATGACCATTCCCCAAACCAATCAGACCAATCATTGTTACGCTAAACCAGACCCAATTACCCAAAAATAGACAAGTAATATATCAAAATGTACGGCAGACAATGACAAACACCAAACTATATTATTACCAGAAAAAAATTGTCTTTCAAACTAAAAGCCTAAAAATTCTAAAATAGCAAAAAAGGAAGTGTATGAAAATAATCAAAAAGAATAAACCTGCATTGAGCAAGAAAAACATCACAAAAATCACTATTAGTTCAACAAATAAAGAAAGTTATGCTAATGTGTGCTAAAAATGGCTAAAAGGTGCCTGGTCCTGAACTGAATAAGCCTCCTCACTATCTCCTACTGATCCTGAGTTATATCCTGTATTATACTCCAGAGCTGCACTCACTATTCTGCTGGTGGAGTCACTGTGTACATACATTACTTATCCTGTACTGATCCTGAGTTACATCCTGTATTATACTCCAGAGCTGCACTCACTATTCTGCTGGTGGAGTCACTGTGTACATACATTACTTATCCTGTACTGATCCTGAGTTACATCCTGTATTATACTCCAGAGCTGCACTCACTATTCTGCTGGTGCAGTCACTGTGTACATACATTACTTATCCTGTACTGATCCTGAGTTATATCCTGTATTATACTCCAGAGCTGCACTCACTATTCTGCTGGTGGAGTCACTGTGTACATACATTACATTACTTATCCTGTACTGATCCTGAGTTACATCCTGTATTATACTCCAGAGCTGCACTCACTATTCTGCTGGTGGAGTCACTGTGTACATACATTACATTACTTATCCTGTCCTGAGTTATATCCTGTATTATACTCCAGAGCTGCACTCACTATTCTGCTGGTGCAGTCACTGTGTACATACATTACATTACTTATCCTGTACTGATCCGGAGTTATATCCTGTATTATACTCCAGAACTGCACTCACTATTCTGCTGGTGGAGTCACTGTGTACATACATTACTTATCCTGTACTGATCCTGAGTTACATCCTGTATTATACTCCAGAGCTGCACTCACTATTCTGCTGGTGGAGTCACTGTATATATACATTACATTACTTATCCTGTACTGATCCTGAGTTATATCCTGTATTATACTCCAGAGCTGCACTCACTATTCTGCTGGTGGAGTCACTGTGTACATACATTACATTACTTATCCTGTACTGATCCTGAGTTACATGCTGTATTATACTCCAGAGCTGCACTCACTATTCTGCTGGTGGAGTCACTGTGTACATACATTACTTATCCTGTACTGATCCTGGGTTATATCCTGTATTATACTCCAGAGCTGCACTCACTATTCTGCTGGTGGAGTCACTGTGTACATACATTACATTACTTATCCTGTACTGATCCTGCGTTATATCATGTATTATACTCCAGAGCTGCACTCACTATTCTGCTGGTGGAGTCGCTGTGTACACACATTACATTACTTATCCTGTACTGATCCTGAGTTACATCCTGTATTATACTCCAGAGCTGCACTCACTATTCTGCTGGTGGAGTCACTGTGTACATACATTACATTACTTATCCTGTACTGATCCTGAGTTACATCCTGTATCTCTTTATTTTATATAAATTTACAAAACATAAACTGAAAAACAAATACATAACTAATTCCATATAACCAAAAAGTCCCAACCAAATTCTTATAAACAAATTTTCTTATATACATCTCTGTATATGAGAAGAGAAAACGATACCAGACCCGGCCACATACACCCCACTCTTATATACTTACATCTACACTTCATCCGAAGCTAAACAATAACTAGAATATATACAAACATCATATAAACGTCATCCAAAGTACTAACAGAAAATCCCCCGACCCGCGTCACCCAAGGGCCTAAAGAAACAACATAATAATGATAACAAATAAAATAATAATAATAACAAAAACAATCCAAAATATAATAATACTAATCCCAATTTTTTTTTTTTTTTTTTATCACACTATACACATCCTGACTTTCCCTAACCTTACCCTTCTTACCTAAACTCCACCACCCCAGCCAGCATCTCGCCTCATGTCCTCTCACGTCCGCATAGTCCAGATGCTGGCCCCCACCACCACACCCAACACCCCAGCCCAGCCCCCCGCCCCATGTCCTCCCATGTCCGCATAGTCCGGGGCTGGGTCAGGCAAACCCCCCCCCCCCCGACCCCCTCCCAACCTATCTATTAACCCCCTTAAGTCTATCCCTATTCTAACAACATTTCTACATTATAATACAATACACGTCACCAACCTGTCCAAATACCAAACCATATACAAAATACACCGTACCCGAAAGCACCAAGTTCGGTCGCTTGTAAACCTTTTTCCTGCCATTTCAATCCTAAACAAAACAAAAATCTTCCAGTGCTTACCTAGCCCATCACCAGATAGAGAGAAGGGAAAGCCCCCCCCAGCACCCCCCCAGAGGCCAAGGTACCACGTCCACCGCTGCACCCTCCCTATCACTTGCCCTATCTCCTTACCCTATTACTAGCCCTTTCTTGACCCTATTGAAAGCTGACCCTATGCTGACCCTCACCTTTCCCTTATTCCGAGCCCTATCGCTATATTTTTTTTTTTGGTGCCTCAGCGGAACGCAGACCCCCACCTCCAGTTGAGCACCGGTGACGACCCCCCCCCCTCCCTCATGAAGGCAGACACATTAAGGCACCCAAAAGGAAAAGCCCCTCCAAAGACGAGAGGCTTTGGATGCTCCCAATCTGCCAACCTCCAAAGAATGTACCTTCACCAGGTCACCCATGATATTGCTAACAACCTCATCCACTAGGAGGATTTTCTTCTGGGTAGAAACTAGACATCGTGCATTCCACATAAAGTGCCTGACCACTATACTGACTAGAAACAAGGTTCAATGGTCCCTACCACCGAGGTCTCCGAACACTCCATAGGCCCACCCAGCATAGGAGAGGCTGGTTAGGCCTGGCCAACCAATGGAGGCTCCCACCCTTTTGTATACCTCTGTATTGAAAGGGCAATGAAGCAGGAAATGCTCCATGCTTTCCAGCACTCCGCCACACTCCTCCCGGGGGCAATCCCGATCATCAGAGCTTCTGCACTTTAGATTGTCCCTCACATACAGTCTCCCATGGAAGCAACGCCAAGCCAGATCCCAAAACTTCTGGGGAATCCTCGCTGAATTTAAAAGTTTTAATCCCACCCCGAGGTCACTACTTGGGCAGTCTTTGAGCGCCAGGGGCTTCTGGAAGTGGGTCATCAGGACCCTCCTGTCAAGAAATTTTCTCGACATGGTCCTGATCTCCCACACCTCCAGACCCCACCGGCGAACAATCTTCAGCGCCAGGGTGGCATAAGCCGGGAGATGTCCGTGAGGTGTACGCAGGTCTTTCACTTGCCCTCCTCTCTCCCATTCCTGGAAGAAAGGCCGAAACCACCCCCTGCAGGAGGATATCCACCAAGGAGCCCTCTCTTGCCAGAGGTTTGCCAGGTTGATCTTAACAAAGGTGTTCACTAGGAACACCACCGGGTTAACCATACCTAACCCGCCTAGTGTCCTTGGTAGGTAAGTAACCTCCCTCTTGATTAGGTTGAGCCTGTTCCCCCATAACAGCTGGAAGAACAGGCTATAGACCCGAGTCCAGAGAGGTTCTGGCAAGATGCACACACTGCCCAGGTAAAGCAACATGGGCACCAGGTAGGCCTTGGCCAAGTGAACCCTTTCCCTCAGGGTTAAGGACCAACCCTTCCATTGGTCGACCTTCTGGGCAACTAGATTCAGCCTATCCTCCCAGTTCTTCTTGGGGTAATCACCCGGGCCAAATTCGACTCCTAAGATCTTAGCAGACCCCTGAGGCTCTGGAAGGGTGTCCGGGAGATCAAAACCAGGATCTCCTCCTCCCAGCCAGAGACTTTTGCACTTATCCCGGTTGATCTTGGACCCAGATGCCAATGAGTAACGCTCCACTTCCGACATCACCCACTCTGCCTCCCCTCTCGAGGAGACAAAAATGGAGACGTCGTCTGCGTACGCAACCACCCTCTGAGTGGCCTCCGGCCCCTCCAGGCCGGCCCCGACTCCCGCCAATGGCCCACGATCGATCCTTTTAAGAAAAGGATCAATTGCGAACGCATATAGCAAAGGGCTCAAGGGACAACCCTGGCGGACACCAGACCCAACCTCAAAGGGGGTTCCAACCCAACCGTTCACCAGCGCAAAAGTCTCAGCCCCAGTGTATAAGGTCTGTAGCCAATTGACAAACCCCCCCGGTAGGCCGTACCTCAGAAGGACCGACCAGAGGTACTCGTGGTCCACCCGGTCAAAAGCCTTGGCCTGGTCCAAGGACAGGATGTACCCCTCCCACCGACCAGAATTTCCCTGCTCCACTGCCTCTCTGACACTGAGGACAGCACTAAATGTGCTGCGGCCTGGAACAGAGCAATGCTGGACCGGCGAAAGGAGCCGGGATGCAAACTTCACCAGCCGATTAAACAGCACCTTTGCGAGAACCTTTCTGTCCGTATTGAGCAGCGCTATGGGACGCCAATTCTCAATACGGGTCGAGTCTTTACCCTTCGATAAAACGATCAAGGCCGACCTCCTCATTGACATTGGCAAAGTACCCGAGGAAAGGCACTCATTAAACACCTCAGTCAAGAGGGGAACTAGGGTTCCTTTAAAAGTCTTATAAAACTCGGATGTTAAGCCATCCGGCCCTGGCGATTTTTTGAGGGCAAGCCCATCAATCGCCAATCCCACTTCCTCTTCCTTGATCGAATCTATCAAAACACCGAGAGAGGGGTCTACCCCTGGCTCAGGGATGGTTTCAGCCAGGAAAGCCGACATCTCGTCTCGGTTTGGATCTTGCTTCCCCAAGAGGTGCGAGTAGAAGGATCTGACGACCTCCAAGATCCCTGATTTGGATCTCTTCAGAGATCCTGTACTATCAATCAGTCCTGTCACAACCTTACGACTCACTGACATCTTACAGTTCCTGTAGGGGTCGGGCGAGCGGTACCTCCCGAAATCCCTCTCAAGAACTAAAGATGTGTGCCTATCATACTGACACCTCCTGAGCAAAGCTTTCACCACGGAGATCTCCTCCCCACTACCCCCGGTTGAGACCAGATGTTCGAGTTTCCTCCTCAGTTCCTGATATAGGCGGTACCTACTCATGGACCTGAGGCTCGAGAGCCTGCGGAAAAATCCTGCCACCCGGACTTTAAACAACTCCCACCACTCAGACTTAGTACCACTGAGATCCAACAAAGGTACCTGGCTCTGAAGAAAATCCTCAAAGGCCTGTCTTATCTCCGCTTCTTCCAAGAGAGTAGAATTCAGCCTCCATATACCTCTTCCCATCTGGAGGGACTCTGCAATGTTCAAAGAGAAAATAATCATACAGTGATCGGAGAACTCCACCTCAACAACGGACACTGGTGAAGAGATGGCTTCCTCCTTCAAAAAAAACCTGTCTATCCTAGACCTACAACTACCTCTACGATAGGTGAAACCCGAGTGGCCTGGGGTATGCCTGATGTGGATATCCACCAGGCGAGCATCGCTAACTATATTTTTTAATGCTACACTATCGTAGGTCAATTTTTTATCTCCGGAACCTCCTCTATCTCGGGGTCTCATGACAGTATTGAAGTCCCCTCCAAAGATAACTTGTCGACCTGAAAAAAGGAAAGGCTTAATCCTCATGAAGAGACTTTTACGGTCCCATTTGCTCTGGGGTCCGTATATATTGATTAGTCTTAATTCCTGTCCCCTCATGAGGACATCTAAGATCAAGCACCTCCCCATTTCTAACTCAATCATCCGTCGGCATGTTACCGGTGCGGTGAAAAGGACCGCCACTCCGCTATAGGGCTCAGCCGCAAGAGACCAGTAGGAGGGCCCGCGTCGCCACTCCCTCCTAGATTTAACGACGTCTGCCAAAAGTGACAGCCTGGTCTCCTGCAAAAACAAAATGTCGGCTTCAACTCGGCCAAGAAAATCAAAGGCTGCAAATCTCGCCCTATCTGACTTAATGCTGGCAACGTTAATTGATGCCAGCGTCAACGGAGTGGGTGCCGCCATCATGGATGTTTGAGTTAGACGGCTTTCTTCTTCCCACCCCCCCCTCTATCTGATGAGGACCCCCCTTCTTTGCCTCGCTTCTTGCAAACTGAGGAGTCCATATTCACCACCCTATTCCCATCTTCATCCCCAAGTACCGGGTCAACCTCCCCCTCTGGGGGCAACGGCCCCTGCAGCAGGGGAGGCTCAACGACTCTAGGGTGCCCTACCATGCCCTCCCTCTTAGTATGAGAGGCTGGAATGTCCACGAGAGCATGGTATCGATCAGTAGAGCGCACCAGGGGGGTACAGGATTTACCTTCCTGGGCCAGGGCGGGGCCAGATGTATTTGGCCCTTGGGTTTTGCCCGGTGTCCCTTTTGCTGTAGGCTGAGTCCTCTCTTCCTCTCCCACACTTTCATAGTGGGAGGACTGAGAGTCCTCAGCCCTCTGCTCCCTTTGGATCCTCCTCATCTCCCCATTCAATTCGGCCTCCCCAGGGGCATCAGATTCAGGGGGGGCATCCAGATCCGAATCAGAGGTTGTCCCAGTTTCCTGGAGCGCCCTCCAAATCCTCTCCTTCCTTCGCTTCTGCGCCCTTCTCTGGCGAGAAGGAGGACCCTTCTTTGCATTCTTCCCTTGCCCCTGTGCCCCATCGTCCCTGCCCGCACCCTCACCCACGGAGGCCTCCCTCCTTTCATCCTCCGCAGGTTTGGAACAAGCATTGACAACAGAGCGAGGACACCGACTGAACGGGTGACCTAAGTCACCACACAGGTTGCACCGAATACGGTCACACGATGCGGCTAGATGACCAATCCCCCCACAATGAGCACACTTCTGCACCTTGCAGCCTGCACTCAAATGTGAGGGGTCGCCACACCGGTGACACAACTTCGGCTGCCCCTGGTAGAAGACAAGGATCCGATCTCTTCCCAGGAAAGCAGACGATGGTATGTGGGACACCGTCTGTCCCAGACGCTTTAATTTAACCATGAACGTCCAGGCCCCTGACCAGATGCCAAACTCATCCATGTTCTTCCGTGGCATCTCTACTACCTCTCCGTACCTTCCCAACCAGGTCATGATATCAATACAAGAGAGTGACTCGTTACGGGTAAGAACGGTCACTCTCTTGGGACCACTTTGGCGAGAAATTGCTTGTGCAGCAAAGTCTCGCCAGCCAGGCTCGTCCTTCATCAGCTCGTAGTTCCCCCAGAAGACCTCAAGGCCCCCTAGGTGAACAAAGCTGATGTCAAACTCGACCGAGCCATGAGGATGTATCAAGGCAAAGATGTCACTCGCCTTGAAGCCCATCCCCAGCAGCAGCTCCACCACCCTCTTTCTGGGAGGGCACGCATCATTGCCACGCCACCGGAGACGGACCACATTCCTCCTGGCTACAGCCTGCCCGGCTGTTGGGAGCGACCCAGGGGCGGACATACCGCATGTGCAGCCGGTGCAGCTGCACAAGGGCCCCGCGTGGGAAGGGGGCCCGTTCCTCTGCTGGCCGACTCAGTTCTCAGCTGCGCGATGCTGAGGACTGAGACAGAGGCCCGTGGACCACTGGCGTAGCTATAGGGGTCGCAGCGGTCGCAATTGCGACCGGGCCCCGAAGCCAGGGGGGCCCACGGCCCCCCGCACCACATCAATAAAAAGTTACTATAGTAACTCGGGCCGCGGGCCCCTGTTACTATAGTAACATACTTTACTTACCTTCCTGGTTCCGGATCGCAGCGGAGGTCCTGACGTCAGGCGCTGTGCGCAGCGCATGACGTCACAGCGCTATGCCGCCGCGCACAGCATCGAGACTACAGAACTCCCGCCGCGGCCGAAGAGGAAGGTAAGATAGCCCTGACTGGCGGGGTCCGACTCCTGGGACCCGCCAATCAGCTGTTTTGAAGGGGCCGCAGCACTCGTACGAGAGCTGCTCCCCTTCATTCCTGTCACTTCATTCCGGTCACACTGTGAATCGGTGTCGGCGATTCACAGTGTGGGCGAGTAGTGAAATGAAGGGGAAGCAGCTCTCGTACGAGTGCTGCGGCCCCTTCAAAACAGCTGATTTGCGGGTCCCGGGCGACACATCAGCTATTGATGGCCTATCCTGAGGATAGGCCATCAATGTTTAGGGACTGCACAACCCCTAAGCCTACGATGTAGCAGGCTTAGGGGGCCCATGAGACAGGATCACAGATTGTGTGATGCTGTCTGCTGGGCCCTGTATCTAAGCCAATCACATGGTAGGCTTAGATACATGGCCCATGCGTGATCCTGTCTGCTGGGCCCTGTATCTAAGCCTACCACACTGTAGGTTTAGATACAGGGCCCCAGCACACAGTAATCTTATACTGTATAAGATTACTGTCTGCTGGACCCTGTATCTAAGCCTACCTTGTGGTAGGCTTAGATACAGGGTCCCACAGACAGTATCACACATGGGCCCTGTATCTAAGCCTTAGGGTATGTGCACAGACACTAATTACGTCCGTAAGTGACGGATGTATTTCGGCCGCAAGTACCGGACCGAACACACTGCAGGGAGCCGGGCTCCTAGCATCATACTTATGTACGACGCTAGGAGTCCCTGCCTCGCTGTGGGACAACTGTCCTGTACTGTAATCATGTTTTCAGTACCGGACAGTTGTCCGGCAGCGAGGCAGGGACTCCTAGCGTCGTACATAACTATGATGCTAGGAGCCCGGCTCCCTGCAGTGTGTTCGGTCCGGTACTTGCGGCCGAAATACGTCCGTCAATTCCGGACGTAATTAGTGTGTGTGCACATACCCTAACACATGTGTTACTAATCATTTTTTGTGTGTTTTCTTACAGGTTCGGTCGTTGGACTACGGCGGATTCCAGGACTACTTCGATGACAGCTTTTTTTTTTATTAATAAAATGGTTAATGAGGGTTGTGTTTTTTTTTTTTATTTCAATAAAATATTTTTTCTATGTCTTTGTGTTTTTTTTTAAACTATATTACTACCGCCTTAGTAATGGCCGCCGGCTGATTGACAGCATCCATTGCTAAGGCAGGGCTTAGTGTTAGCCGGTGCAGAGGCTAACACTAACCCCCTTTATTACCCCGGTACCCACCGCCACCAGGGGTGCTGGGAAGAGCCGGGTACGATCCAGTACCTGACCATCTGTAGTGATGGTCGGCCACTGGGGTGGCCGCAGGCTGGTATTATCAGGAGGGGAAAGGCCAGATACAGTGGCCCTTCCTACCCTGGTGATGCTAGGCTGCTGCTGCTTTATTGTATCTGGCTGGTTATGAAAATGGGGGGGACGCCACGTCATTTAAAAAATAATTGGAAAGAACGATGTCGGGTCCCCCCCAATTTTCATAACCAGCCAGATACAACACAGCAGCAGCAGGCAGCATTACAAGGGTGGGAAGGGCCACTGTTTTTGGCCTTCCCCAGCCTAATACTACCAGCCTGCGGCCACCCCGGTGCCTGCCCGTCACTACAGCTGGTCGGGTACTGGTTTGTACCCGGCTCTTCCCAGTACCCCTGGTGGCGGTGGGTACCGGGGTAATAATGGGGGTTAGTGTAGACTCTGCACCGGCTAACATTAAGCCTCGCCTTAGTAATGGAGGTTGTCAATCAGCCAGCGGCCATTACTAAGGCGGTGATAATAAAGTTTAAAAAGATACAAGCACATAGAAATTTTTTTTATTGAAATAAAAACACAACCCTCATTAACCATTTTATTGAGAATAAAAAAAACGCCGTCATTGAAGTCCTCGTATCCGAAGTCCAACAACCGAACCTGTAAAAAAAACACAAACACACAAAAATAATCAGTAACACATAAAGAAGCAAAATTATTATTCTTACCTTTCCTGGGTCCAGCGCTGGAGCCGCAATGTCAGCGAGCTGGGCCCTGTATCTAATCCTATCATGTGTGATACAGTCTGCTGAGCTGTGTATCTAATCCAATCATGTATGATACTGTGCTGGGCCCTATATCTAATCCGATCATGTGTGATACTGTCTGCTGAGCCACTGTATCTAATCCTATCATGTGTGATACTGTCTGCTGAGCCACTGTATCTAATCCTATAATGTGTGGTACTGTCTGCTGAGCCACTGTATCTAATCCTATCATGTGTGATACTGTCTGCTGAGCCACTGTATCTAATCCTATCATGTGTGGTACTGTCTGCTGAGCCACTGTATCTAATCCTATCATGTGTGGTACTGTCTGCTGAGCCACTGTATCTAATCCTATCATGTGTGATACTGTCTGCTGGGCCACTGTATCTAATCCTATCATGTGTGATACTGTCTGCTGAGCTGTGTATCTAATCCTATCATGTGTGATACTGCCTTCTGAGCCACTGTATCTAATCCTATCATGTGTGATACTGTCTGCTCAGCCACTGTATCTAATCCTATCCATAGTTTATAGGGTCGTAGTGCTATAGATATGCTATGCTGTCTCCTATACACACACTTTTTTTTGGGGCGGACACATATGTATTGGGGCTATTTCCCGGACATTTTAAGCCCTGAGGGTATGTTCACACGGCAGCGTCTGTTACGGCTGAAATTACTGTGCTGTTTTCAGGAGAAAACAGCACCGTAATTTCAGCCGTAATGGCATGTGCAGGCGTCTTTTGCTGCGTCCACTACGGAAGTAATTGAAGCTGGTTTTCCATGGAGTCCATGGAAAACGGCTCCATTTACATCTGAAGAAGTGACAGGCAGTTTTTTACGCGCCGCCTTTCGACAGCGGCGCGTAAAAAAAAATGACCATCGGCACAGAACATCGTAAGACCCATTCAAATGAATGGGCAGATGTTTTCCGACGCTTTTGAGCCGCATTTTCGGATGTAATTCAATGCTAAAACGCCCAAATTACGTCCGTAAATAGTGTGTGTGTGAACCCAGCCTTAGTGACGCCCCGGCTGCTAGTGCTGCATTGTTGGGTCACTTAGGAGACCCAGCGATGCAGCTGAAAGCGGACCGTCGGCCATGAGAAGTTTGCGGGGTGGGGGGGGGGGGGGGCCCTGGCACATTATCTGCACAGGGGCCTTTTGCAGTCTGTGTCCGCCACTGGAGCGACCACTGATCTCCTCGTTGCTCTCGGAAGGCATTTAGGCCATATCTGTCTATCCAGAAAGACAGGTCCTTCTGCACTCCCCCTATGGTTAGGGTTTGCTTTCCCTCTCTTAAAGCGTCCAAGAGACGTTGTTGCAAGTTACCGTCCCCGGACCTTGAGGATGAAGATGGGTGGGCCCGCTGTCCCCCCGCTGCCACACCAGCATAAGACCTGCCGGATGTCACAGCAAGAGGAGCGCCAGGCCCATTGCCCCTGGTTGATACCCCATCCCCACCACCCACCACCTACAGACACAGCACTCAACACCCCATTACCAGCAGACACTCCAGCAACTTTATTTACAGACACCTGCATACCCCCAGCAGTTCCCACATCCACAGCCGCAACTTTTTCATTTAACCCACCAGGTCCCCCTGCAGTCATCCTTCTGGCCAGGCCTGGTCCTATGTTATGTATTTTTCCTGTACATTTTGTGTGGGTAGACACTGCTTCAGTCTCCGCATCATCAGGCACCTTTGCAGGGACGCCACCAGATGTTATAAGCAGTGTCCCCGCTGTGCCCTCCGCCTCATTAACCTCCATCTTTTCTATGTGCGGAACATTTTTGGGAAAGGGGCCACCGTCGCCCCCGACGCCAGCAGCCCCCTTCTCGCCTACACCACTTTTCAGTGATGCGGACGAAGGAGCCACTGATGTCACTGGAGCCGCCTCCGGCGCCGGACCACTCCCCCCTCCCACAGAGGAGTGGCCAACAGAGCCGGAGCCCCCTCTGTGACCGCCCTTGTCCGGAACGTCTGACGGCTTTACTGCGACACCGACAGACTTCCGGCTTTCAGACACCACATCCGGTTTCTGGTTTACCCGTTCTCCAGACCGCTGACTCGCATCAGAGACCAGTTTCCCGGGCTCGCCATTAACCGGACACGGGGACACACCCCCTGGCGTCACCAGGCCACCAGTACCGCCCCCTTTGCAGGGGTTGGCGTCCGGCGCCATTTTGACCACCACGTGTTCTAATGCCGGACCCGTAACACTCTCCCCGCATTCCCGCTCCAGCCCCACTGCAGAGGCTTGAGCTGGGGGTCTTGCGGGACCTGCGCCCTGATCCTGACTTTCATCAGGCTCAGAGCACAGGAAGGATCTTGCTGTATACACCATTTTAAATGAACCTTCAGCAGATTTTTTTTCCTTTGTCTTTTTTTTCTTCTTAAATTTTTTTTTCTTTTGCTTTTCCTCCTCTGCGGGTAACTCCGCACCAAAACAAAATCCCTGGAAGGATACCGGCGACTCCACATTACGGATCTGAGTGAGTAATCCTGGAGGCCGCTCACTGTCAGTATCAAAACTCTCCTGATTTCTCCCAGCTGTGAGTCCACCCTCCTCCTCCTCACTGCTCCTGGGTGCATCAGAATCTGAGCCTTCTCTGGACTTTACATTCTCATGCTCCATTGTCTCCCCCACAATTTCCTTTGTTGTGTCTGGGGCTCTGCTGTCTTCCTCCACACTTTCTATTTTTATAGGTTCTGCCATCTCGGCAAACCTCTCTTCATTTTTTAATTTTTCACCAAACACCCCTCCGCCTGCCAAAATCTCCTCACGTCTCTCTTCCACTTCTTTTATTTCCTCCAACAAGGATTTCACATTTAAAAGGTATCGGGACCTCTTACCTCCTGAGGCTTTTGCAGCTCTTCCTCTGGCGACCGCCAAGTCCGCACGGAGCCGTTGCAGCGACTTCCTGAGGTCCCGATACTCCTCCAACCGCATAGCCAGACGGGAGCTGAAGTTCTCCACCGTCTCTCCGGTCCTCAGCTGTCCCCATTCCTCCACACGACCGTCATCCAAATGTCCGGACGGCGCTGGTCCTTCTCCAGATGACAACACCTCGATCACCCTGCCGGACCGCGTCTCCATACCCTTATCCAGGGTTCCAGCGTCAGGGGGAGCCAGGACAGCCTTGCCCCGAGATGATCTCCTCACCCCCGCGACTGTTTGCATATTCCCAGCCAGCTGGGATGACCCTCTACCCCCCGCTGGCATGCTCCGGGAGGTAGAGGTCTGAGGCTCCATCCTAGGATGGAACCCCCCTCAGGGTACTTTCCAAGCCCAGGCAGATGGTATGAGGCCTGGGCAGATAGAATAAGGAAAGTCCCTGGATCCAAGGCCTGCACGGTAGTCTCAGCAGCTCTCTCCACACGTCCTACTCCACCCACTCCAGAGCTGCACTGACTATTCTGCTGGTGGAGTCACTGTGTACATACATTACTTATCCTGTACTGATCCTGAGTTACATCCTGTATTATACCCCAGAGCTGCACTCACTATTCTGCTGGTGGAGTCACTGTGTACATACATTACTTATCCTGTACTGATCCTGAGTTACATCCTGTATTATACTCCAGAGCTGCACTGACTATTCTGCTGGTGGAGTCACTGTGTACATACATTACATTACTTATCCTGTACTGATCCTGAGTTATATCCTGTATTATACTCCAGAGCTGCACTCACTATTCAGCTGGTGGAGTCACTGTGTACACACATTACATTACTTATCCTGTACTGATCCTGAGTTATATCCTGTATTATACTCCAGAGCTGCACTCACTATTCTGCTGGTGGAGTCACTGTGTACATACATTACATTACTTATCCTGTACTGATCCTGAGTTACATCCTGTATTATACTCCAGAGCTGCACTGACTATTCTGCTGGTGGAGTCACTGTGTACATACATTACATTACTTATCCTGTACTGATCCTGAGTTACATCCTGTATCTCTTTATTTTATATAAATTTACAAAACATAAACTGAAAAACAAATACATAACTAATTCCATATAACCAAAAAGTCACAACCCAATTCTTATAAACAAATTTTCTTATATACATCTCTGTATATGAGAAGAGAAAACGATACCAGACCCGGCCACATACACCCCACTCTTATATACTTACATCTACACTTCATCCGAAACTAAACAATAACTAGAATATATACAAACATCATATAAACGTAATCAAAAGTACCAACAGAAAATCCCCCGACCCGCGTCAACCAAGGGCCTAAAGAAACAACATAATAATGATAACAAATAAAATAATAATAATAATAACAAATAAAATAATAATAATAACAAAACCAATCCAAAATATAATAATACTAATCCCAATTTTTTTTTTTTTTTTTTTTTTTTTATCCTTTTTTTTTTTTTTTTTTTTTTATATATATATATTTTTTAATCACACTATACACATCCTGACTTTCCCTAACCTTACCCTTCTTACCTAAACTCCACCACCCCAGCCAGCATCTCGCCTCATGTCCTCTCACGTCCGCATAGTCCAGATGCTGGCCCCCACCACCACACCCAACACCCCAGCCCAGCCCCCCGCCCCATGTCCTCCCATGTCCGCATAGTCCGGGGCTGGGTCAGGCAAACCCCCCCCCCCCCCCGACCCCCTCCCAACCTATCTATTAACCCCCTTAAGTCTATCCCTATTCTAACAACATTTCTACATTATAATACAATACACGTCACCAACCTGTCCAAATACCAAACCATATACAAAATACACCGTACCCGAAAGCACCAAGTTCGGTCGCTTGTAAACCTTTTTCCTGCCATTTCAATCCTAAACAAAACAAAAATCTTCCAGTGCTTACCTAGCCCATCACCAGATAGAGAGAAGGGAAAAGCCCCCCCCAGCTCCCCCCCAGAGGCCAAGGTACCACGTCCACCGCTGCACCCTCCCTATCGCTTGCCCTATCTCCTTACCCTATTACTAACCCTTTCTTGACCCTATTGAAAGCTGACCCTATGCTGACCCTCACCTTTCCCTTATTCCGAGTCCTATCGCTATATTTTTTATTGGTGCCTCAGCGGAACGCAGACCCCCACCTCCAGTTGAGCACCGGTGACGACTCCCCCTCCCTCATGAAGGCAGACACATTAAGGCACCCAAAAGGAAAAGCCCCTCCAAAGACGAGAGGCTTTGGATGCTCCCAATCTGCCAACCTCCAAAGAATGCACCTTCACCAGGTCACCCATGATATTGCTAACAACCTCATCCACTAGGAGGATTTTCTTCTGGGTAGAAACTAGACATCGTGCATTCCACATAAAGTGCCTGACCACTATACTGACTAGAAACAAGGTGCAATGGTCCCTACCACCGAGGTCTCCGAACACTCCATAGGCCCACCCAGCATAGGAGAGGCTGGTTAGGCCTGGCCAACCAATGGAGGCTCCCACCCTTTTGTATACCTCTGTATTGAAAGGGCAATGAAGCAGGAAATGCTCCATGCTTTCCAGCACTCCGCCACACTCCTCCCGGGGGCAATCCCGATCATCAGAGCTTCTGCACTTTAGATTGTCCCTCACATACAGTCTCCCATGGAAGCAACGCCAAGCCAGATCCCAAAACTTCTGGGGAATCCTCGCTGAATTTAAAAGTTTTAATCCCACCCCGAGGTCACTACTTGGGCAGTCTTTGAGCGCCAGGGGCTTCTGGAAGTGGGTCATCAGGACCCTCCTGTCAAGAAATTTTCTCGACATGGTCCTGATCTCCCACACCTCCAGACCCCACCGGCGAACAATCTTCAGCGCCAGGGTGGCATAAGCCGGGAGATGTCCGTGAGGTGTACGCAGGTCTTTCACTTGCCCTCCTCTCTCCCATTCCTGGAAGAAAGGCCGAAACCACCCCCTGCAGGAGGATATCCACCAAGGAGCCCTCTCTTGCCAGAGGTTTGCCAGGTTGATCTTAACAAAGGTGTTCACTAGGAACACCACCGGGTTAACCATACCTAACCCGCCTAGTGTCCTTGGTAGGTAAGTAACCTCCCTCTTGATTAGGTTGAGCCTGTTCCCCCATAACAGCTGGAAGAACAGGCTATAGACCCGAGTCCAGAGAGGTTCTGGCAAGATGCACACACTGCCCAGGTAAAGCAACATGGGCACCAGGTAGGCCTTGGCCAAGTGAACCCTTTCCCTCAGGGTTAAGGACCAACCCTTCCATTGGTCGACCTTCTGGGCAACTAGATTCAGCCTATCCTCCCAGTTCTTCTTGGGGTAATCACCCGGGCCAAATTCGACTCCTAAGATCTTAGCAGACCCCTGAGGCTCTGGAAGGGTGTCCGGGAGATCAAAACCAGGATCTCCTCCTCCCAGCCAGAGACTTTTGCACTTATCCCGGTTGATCTTGGACCCAGATGCCAATGAGTAACGCTCCACTTCCGACATCACCCACTCTGCCTCCCCTCTCGAGGAGACAAAAATGGAGACGTCGTCTGCGTACGCAACCACCCTCTGAGTGGCCTCCGGCCCCTCCAGGCCGGCCCCGACTCCCGCCAATGGCCCACGATCGATCCTTTTAAGAAAAGGATCAATTGCGAACGCATATAGCAAAGGGCTCAAGGGACAACCCTGGCGGACACCAGACCCAACCTCAAAGGGGGTTCCAACCCAACCGTTCACCAGCGCAAAAGTCTCAGCCCCAGTGTATAAGGTCTGTAGCCAATTGACAAACCCCCCCGGTAGGCCGTACCTCAGAAGGACCGACCAGAGGTACTCGTGGTCCACCCGATCAAAAGCCTTGGCCTGGTCCAAGGACAGGATGTACCCCTCCCACCGACCAGAATTTCCCTGCTCCACTGCCTCTCTGACACTGAGGACAGCACTAAATGTGCTGCGGCCTGGAACAGAGCAATGCTGGACCGGCGAAAGGAGCCGGGATGCAAACTTCACCAGCCGATTAAACAGCACCTTTGCGAGAACCTTTCTGTCCGTATTGAGCAGCGCTATGGGACGCCAATTCTCAATACGGGTCGAGTCTTTACCCTTCGATAAAACGATCAAGGCCGACCTCCTCATTGACATTGGCAAAGTACCCGAGGAAAGGCACTCATTAAACACCTCAGTCAAGAGGGGAACTAGGGTTCCTTTAAAAGTCTTATAAAACTCGGATGTTAAGCCATCCGGCCCTGGCGATTTTTTGAGGGCAAGTCCATCAATCGCCAATCCCACTTCCTCTTCCTTGATCGAGTCTATCAAAACACCGAGAGAGGGGTCTACCCCTGGCTCAGGGATGGTTTCAGCCAGGAAAGCCGACATCTCGTCTCGGTTTGGATCTTGCTTCCCCAAGAGGTGCGAGTAGAAGGATCTGACGACCTCCAAGATCCCTGATTTGGATCTCTTCAGAGATCCTGTACTATCAATCAGTCCTGTCACAACCTTACGACTCACTGACATCTTACAGTTCCTGTAGGGGTCGGGCGAGCGGTACCTCCCGAAATCCCTCTCAAGAACTAAAGATGTGTGCCTATCATACTGACACCTCCTGAGCAAAGCTTTCACCACGGAGATCTCCTCCCCACTACCCCCGGTTGAGACCAGATGTTCGAGTTTCCTCCTCAGTTCCTGATATAGGCGGTACCTACTCATGGACCTGAGGCTCGAGAGCCTGCGGAAAAATCCTGCCACCCGGACTTTAAACAACTCCCACCACTCAGACTTAGTACCACTGAGATCCAACAAAGGTACCTGGCTCTGAAGAAAATCCTCAAAGGCCTGTCTTATCTCCGCTTCTTCCAAGAGAGTAGAATTCAGCCTCCATATACCTCTTCCCATCTGGAGGGACTCTGCAATGTTCAAAGAGAAAATAATCATACAGTGATCGGAGAACTCCACCTCAACAACGGACACTGGTGAAGAGATGGCTTCCTCCTTCAAAAAAAACCTGTCTATCCTAGACCTACAACTACCTCTACGATAGGTGAAACCCGAGTGGCCTGGGGTATGCCTGATGTGGATATCCACCAGGCGAGCATCGCTAACTATATTTTTTAATGCTACACTATCGTAGGTCAATTTTTTATCTCCGGAACCTCCTCTATCTCGGGGCCTCACGACAGTATTGAAGTCCCCTCCAAAGATAACTTGTCGACCTGAAAAAAGGAAAGGCTTAATCCTCATGAAGAGACTTTTACGGTCCCATTTGCTCTGGGGTCCGTATATATTGATTAGTCTTAATTCCTGTCCCCTCATGAGGACATCTAAGATCAAGCACCTCCCCATTTCTAACTCAATCATCCGTCGGCATGTTACCGGTGCGGTGAAAAGGACCGCCACTCCGCTATAGGGCTCAGCCGCAAGAGACCAGTAGGAGGGCCCGCGTCGCCACTCCCTCCTAGATTTAACGACGTCTGCCAAAAGTGACAGCCTGGTCTCCTGCAAAAACAAAATGTCGGCTTCAACTCGGCCAAGAAAATCAAAGGCTGCAAATCTCGCCCTATCTGACTTAATGCTGGCAACGTTAATTGATGCCAGCGTCAACGGAGTGGGTGCCGCCATCATGGATGTTTGAGTTAGACGGCTTTCTTCTTCCCACCCCCCCCTCTATCTGATGAGGACCCCCCTTCTTTGCCTCGCTTCTTGCAAACTGAGGAGTCCATACTCACCACCCTATTCCCATCTTCATCCCCAAGTTCCGGGTCAACCTCCCCCTCTGGGGGCAACGGCCCCTGCAGCAGGGGAGGCTCAACGACTCTAGGGTGCCCTACCATGCCCTCCCTCTTAGTATGAGAGGCTGGAATGTCCACGAGAGCATGGTATCGATCAGTAGAGCGCACCAGGGGGGTACAGGATTTACCTTCCTGGGCCAGGGCGGGGCCAGATGTATTTGGCCCTTGGGTTTTGCCCGGTGTCCCTTTTGCTGTAGGCTGAGTCCTCTCTTCCTCTCCCACACTTTCATAGTGGGAGGACTGAGAGTCCTCAGCCCTCTGCTCCCTTTGGATCCTCCTCATCTCCCCGTTCAATTCGGCCTCCCCAGGGGCATCAGCTTCAGGGGGGGCATCCAGATCCGAATCAGAGGTCGTCCCAGTTTCCTGGAGCGCCCTCCAAATCCTCTCCTTCCTTCGCTTCTCCGCCCTTCTCTGGCGAGAAGGGGGACCCTTCTTTGCATTCTTCCCTTGCCCCTGTGCCCCATCGTCCCTGCCCGCACCCTCACCCACGGAGGCCTCCCTCCTTTCATCCTCCGCAGGTTTGGAACAGGCATTGACAACAGAGCGAGGACACCGACTGAACGGGTGACCTAAGTCACCACACAGGTTGCAGCGAATACGGTCACACGATGCGGCTAGATGACCAATCCCCCCACAATGAGCACACTTCTGCACCTTGCAGCCTGCACTCAAATGTGAGGGGTCGCCACACCGGTGACACAACTTCGGCTGCCCCTGGTAGAAGACAAGGATCCGATCTCTTCCCAGGAAAGCAGACGATGGTATGTGGGACACCGTCTGTCCCAGACGCTTTAGTTTAACCATGAACGTCCAGGCCCCTGACCAGATGCCAAACTCATCCATGTTCTTCCGTGGCATCTCTACTACCTCTCCGTACCTTCCCAACCAGGTCATGATATCAATACAAGAGAGTGACTCGTTACGGGTAAGAACGGTCACTCTCTTGGGACCACTTTGGCGAGAAATTGCTTGTGCAGCAAAGTCTCGCCAGCCAGGCTCGTCCTTCATCAGCTCGTAGTTCCCCCAGAAGACCTCAAGGCCCCCTAGGTGAACAAAGCTGATGTCAAACTCGACCGAGCCATGAGGATGTATCAAGGCAAAGATGTCACTCGCCTTGAAGCCCATCCCCAGCAGCAGCTCCACCACCCTCTTTCTGGGAGGGCACGCATCATTGCCACGCCACCGGAGACGGACCACATTCCTCCTGGCTACAGCCTGCCCGGCTGTTGGGAGCGACCACTGATCTCCTCGTTGCTCTCGGAAGGCATTTAGACCATATCTGTCTATCCAGAAAGACAGGTCCTTCTGCACTCCCCCTATGGTTAGGGTTTGCTTTCCCTCTCTTAAAGCGTCCAAGAGACGTTGTTGCAAGTTACCGTCCCCGGACCTTGAGGATGAAGATGGGTGGGCCCGCTGTCCCCCCGCTGCCACACCAGCATAAGACCTGCCGGATGTCACAGCAAGAGGAGCGCCAGGCCCATTGCCCCTGGTTGATACCCCATCCCCACCACCCACAGACACAGCACTCAACACCCCATTACCAGCAGACACTCCAGCAACTTTATTTACAGACACCTGCATACCCCCAGCAGTTTCCACATCCACAGCCGCAACTTTTTTATTTAACCCACCAGGTCCCCCTGCAGTCATCCTTCTGGCCAGGCCTGGTTCTATGTTATGCATTTTTTCTGTACATTTTGTGTGGGTAGACACTGCTTCAGTCTCCGCATCATCAGGCACCTTTGCAGGGACGCCACCAGATGTTATAAGCGATGTCCCCGCTGTGCCCTCCGCCTCATTAACCTCCATCTGTTCTATGCGCGGAACATTTTTGGGAAAGGGGCCACCGTCGCCCCCGACGCCAGCAGCCCCCTTCTCGCCTACACCACTTTTCAGCGATGCGGACGAAGGAGCCACTGACGTCACTGGAGCCGCCTCCGGCGCCGGACCACTCCCCCCTCCCACAGAGGAGTGGCCAACAGAGCCGGAGCCCTCTCTGTGACCGCCCTTGTCCGGAACGTATGACGGCTTTACTGCGACACCGACAGACTTCCGGCTTTCAGACACCACATCCGGTTTCTGGTTTACCCGTTCTCCCGACCCCTGACTCGCATCAAAGACCAGTTTCCCGGGCTCGCCATTCACCGGACACGGGGACACACCCCCTGGCGTCACCAGGCCACCAGTACCGCCCCCTTTGCAGGGGTTGGCGTCCGGCGCCATTTTGACCACCACGTGTTCTAATGCCGGACCCGTAACACTCTCCCCGCATTCCCGCTCCAGCCCCACTGCAGAGGCTTGAGCTGTGGGTCTTGCGGGACCTGCGCCCTGATCCTGACTGTCATCTGGCTCAGAGCACAGGAAGGATCTTGCTGTATACACAAGTTTAAATGAACCTTTATCAGATTTTTTTTCCTTTTCCTTTTTTTTCTTCTTAAATTTTTTTTTCTTTTCCTTTTCCTCCTCTGCGGGTAACTCCGCACCAAAACAAAATCCCTGGAAGGATACCGTCGACTCCACATTACGGATCTGAGTGAGTAATCCTGGAGGCCGCTCACTGTCAGTTTCAAAACACTCCTGATTATTCCCAGCTGTGAGTCCACCCTCCTCCTCCTCACTGCTCCTGGGTGCCTCAGAATCTGTGCCTTCTCTGGACTTTACATTCTCACTCTCCATTGTCTCCACCACATTTTCCTTTGCTGTGTCTTCCTCCATACATTCTATTTTTATAGGTGCTGCCATCTCGGCAAACCTCTCTTCGTTTTTTAACTTTTCTCCAAACACCCCTCCGCCTGCTAAAATCTCCTCACGTCTCTCTTCCACTTCTTTTATTTCCTCCAACAAGGATTTCACATTTAAACGGTATCGGGACCTCTTACCTCCTGTGGCTTTTGCAGCCCTTCCTCTGGCGACCGCCAAGTCCGCACGGAGCCGTTGCAGCGACTTCCTGAGGTCCCGATACTCCTCCAAACGCATAGCCAGACGGGAGCTGAAGTTCTCCACCGTCTCTCCGGTCCTCAGCTGTCCCCATTCCTCCACACGACCGTCATCCAAATGTCCGGACAGTGCTGGTCCTTCTCCAGACGACAACACCTCTATCACCATGCCGGACCGCGTCTCCATACCCTTATCCAGGGTTCCAGCCACGGGGGGAGCCAGGACAGCCTTGCCCCGAGATGATCTCCTCACCCCCGCGACCGTTTGCATATTCCCAGCCAGCTGGGATGACCCTCTACCCCCCGCTGGCATGCTCCGGGAGGTAGAGGTCTGAGGCTCCATCCTAGGATGGAACCCCCCTCAGGGTACTTTCCAAGCCCAGGCAGATGGTATGAGGCCTGGGCAGATAGGATAAGGAAAGTCCCTGGATCCAAGGCCTGCACGGAAGTCTCAGCAGCTCTCTCCACACGTCCTACTCCACCCACTCCAGAGCTGCACTGACTATTCTGCTGGTGGAGTCACTGTGTACATACATTACATTACTTATCCTGTACTGATCCTGAGTTACATCCTGTATTATACTCCAGAGCTGCACTCACTATTCTGCTGGTGGAGTCACTGTGTACATACATTACATTACTTATCCTGTACTGATCCTGAGTTACATCCTGTATTATACTCCAGAGCTGCACTCACTATTCTGCTGGTGGAGTCACTGTGTACATACATTACATTACTTATCCTGTACTGATCCTGAGTTACATCCTGTATTATACTCCAGAGCTGCACTCACTATTCTGCTGGTGGTGTCACTGTGTACATACATTACATTACTTATCCTGTACTGATCCTGAGTTACATCCTGTATTATACTCCAGAGCTGCACTCACTATTCTGCTGGTGGAGTCACTGTGTACACACATTGTATTAGTTATCCTGTATTATACATACTTATATTGTCCTTTGTACAATTTACAACATATTTCTGGAATGTAGCCGGACACTTTATAAGTAAGGAGGAACCTAGGGACATGGAAAGCTCCAAATTGTTTGCATATCACGACATCTTAGCCACGGCCACTGCCCGGATCTGAGCCCCGGTATTACCTGTACACTCCGGCTATGAGCACTATGGTTTCTTCACAGGGTGGAAGCGCTAAAGGTTACAGACAAATGTCTTGCTTTGAAATGCAACATAAGAAGCATAAAATCTTCTGTCCGCCATTCGCATCAGTTATCAGCCGTCCCTCCACCGTCCCCACAGCAGTTATCAGCCGTCCCTCCACCATCCCCACAGCAGTTATCAGCCGTCCCTCCACCGTCCTCGCAGCAGTTATTAGCCGTCCAGTGGCGGACACAGACTGCAAAAGGCCCCTGTGCAGATAATGTGCCAGGGCCCCCCCCCCCCCCACCCCGCAAACTTCTCATGGCCGACGGTCCGCTTTCAGCTGCATCGCTGGGTCTCCTAAGTGACCCAACAATGCAGCACTAGCAGCCGGGGCGTCACTAAGGCTGGGTTCACACACACACTATTTACGGACGTAATTTGGGCGTTTTAGCATTGAATTACATCCGAAAATGCGGCTCAAAAGCGTCGGAAAACATCTGCCCATTCATTTGAATGGGTCTTACGATGTTCTGTGCCGATGGTCATTTTTTTTTACGCGCCGCTGTCGAAAGGCGGCGCGTAAAAAACTGCCTGTCACTTCTTCAGATGTAAATGGAGCCGTTTTCCATGGACTCCATGGAAAACCAGCTTCAATTACTTCCGTAGTGGACGCAGCAAAAGACGCCTGCACATGCCATTACGGCTGAAATTACGGTGCTGTTTTCTCCTGAAAACAGCACAGTAATTTCAGCCGTAACAGACGCTGCCGTGTGAACATACCCTCAGGGCTTAAAATGTCCGGGAAATAGCCCCAATACATATGTGTCCGCCCCAAAAAAAAGTGTGTGTATAGGAGACAGCATAGCATATCTATAGCACTACGACCCTATAAACTATGGATAGGATTAGATACAGTGGCTGAGCAGACAGTATCACACATGATAGGATTAGATACAGTGGCTCAGAAGGCAGTATCACACATGATAGGATTAGATACACAGCTCAGCAGACAGTATCACACATGATAGGATTAGATACAGTGGCCCAGCAGACAGTATCACACATGATAGGATTAGATACAGTGGCTCAGCAGACAGTACCACACATGATAGGATTAGATACAGTGGCTCAGCAGACAGTACCACACATGATAGGATTAGATACAGTGGCTCAGCAGACAGTATCACACATGATAGGATTAGATACAGTGGCTCAGCAGACAGTACCACACATTATAGGATTAGATACAGTGGCTCAGCAGACAGTATCACACATGATAGGATTAGATACAGTGGCTCAGCAGACAGTATCACACATGATCGGATTAGATATAGGGCCCAGCACAGTATCATACATGATTGGATTAGATACACAGCTCAGCAGACTGTATCACACATGATAGGATTAGATACAGGGCCCAGCTCGCTGACATTGCGGCTCCAGCGCTGGACCCAGGAAAGGTAAGAATAATAATTTTGCTTCTTTATGTGTTACTGATTATTTTTGTGTGTTTGTTTTTTTTACAGGTTCGGTTGTTGGACTTCGGATACGAGGACTTCAATGACGGCGTTTTTTTTATTCTCAATAAAATGGTTAATGAGGGTTGTGTTTTTATTTCAATAAAAAAAATTTCTATGTGCTTGTATCTTTTTAAACTTTATTATCACCGCCTTAGTAATGGCCGCTGGCTGATTGACAACCTCCATTACTAAGGCGAGGCTTAATGTTAGCCGGTGCAGAGTCTACACTAACCCCCATTATTACCCCGGTACCCACCGCCACCAGGGGTACTGGGAAGAGCCGGGTACAAACCAGTACCCGACCAGCTGTAGTGACGGGCAGGCACCGGGGTGGCCGCAGGCTGGTAGTATTAGGCTGGGGAAGGCCAAAAACAGTGGCCCTTCCCACCCTGGTAATGCTGCCTGCTGCTGCTGTGTTGTATCTGGCTGGTTATGAAAATTGGGGGGGACCCGACATCGTTCTTTCCAATTATTTTTTAAATGACGTGGCGTCCCCCCCATTTTCATAACCAGCCAGATACAATAAAGCAGCAGCAGCCTAGCATCACCAGGGTAGGAAGGGCCACTGTATCTGGCCTTTCCCCTCCTGATAATACCAGCCTGCGGCCACCCCAGTGGCCGACCATCACTACAGATGGTCAGGTACTGGATCGTACCCGGCTCTTCCCAGCACCCCTGGTGGCGGTGGGTACCGGGGTAATAAAGGGGGTTAGTGTTAGCCTCTGCACCGGCTAACACTAAGCCCTGCCTTAGTAATGGATGCTGTCAATCAGCCGGCGGCCATTACTAAGGCGGTAGTAATATAGTTTAAAAAAAACCACAAAGACATAGAAAAAATATTTTATTGAAATAAAAAAAAAAAACACAACCCTCATTAACCATTTTATTAATAAAAAAAAAAGCTGTCATCGAAGTAGTCCTGGAATCCGCCGTAGTCCAACGACCGAACCTGTAAGAAAACACACAAAAAATGATTAGTAACACATGTGTTAGGGTATGTGCACACACACTAATTACGTCCGGAATTGACGGACGTATTTCGGCCGCAAGTACCGGACCGAACACACTGCAGGGAGCCGGGCTCCTAGCATCATAGTTATGTACGACGCTAGGAGTCCCTGCCTCGCTGCCGGACAACTGTCCGGTACTGAAAACATGATTACAGTACAGGACAGTTGTCCCACAGCGAGGCAGGGACTCCTAGCGTCGTACATAAGTATGATGCTAGGAGCCCGGCTCCCTGCAGTGTGTTCGGTCCGGTACTTGCGGCCGAAATACATCCGTCACTTACGGACGTAATTAGTGTCTGTGCACATACCCTAAGGCTTAGATACAGGGCCCATGTGTGATACTGTCTGTGGGACCCTGTATCTAAGCCTACCACAAGGTAGGCTTAGATACAGGGTCCAGCAGACAGTAATCTTATACAGTATAAGATTACTGTGTGCTGGGGCCCTGTATCTAAACCTACAGTGTGGTAGGCTTAGATACAGGGCCCAGCAGACAGGATCACGCATGGGCCATGTATCTAAGCCTACCATGTGATTGGCTTAGATACAGGGCCCAGCAGACAGCATCACACAATCTGTGATCCTGTCTCATGGGCCCCCTAAGCCTGCTACATCGTAGGCTTAGGGGTTGTGCAGTCCCTAAACATTGATGGCCTATCCTCAGGATAGGCCATCAATAGCTGATGTGTCGCCCGGGACCCGCAAATCAGCTGTTTTGAAGGGGCCGCAGCACTCGTACGAGAGCTGCTTCCCCTTCATTTCACTACTCGCCCACACTGTGAATCGCCGAAACCGATTCACAGTGTGACCGGAATGAAGTGACAGGAATGAAGGGGAGCAGCTCTCGTACGAGTGCTGCGGCCCCTTCAAAACAGCTGATTGGCGGGTCCCAGGAGTCGGACCCCGCCAGTCAGGGCTATCTTACCTTCCTCTTCGGCCGCGGCGGGAGTTCTGTCGTCTCGATGCTGTGCGCGGCGCATAGCGCTGTGACGTCATGTGCTGCGCACAGCGCCTGACGTCAGGACCTCCGCTGCGATCCGGAACCAGGAAGGTAAGTAAAGTATGTTACTATAGTAACAGGGGCCCGCGGCCCGAGTTACTATAGTAACTTTTTATTGATGTGGTGCGGGGGGCCGTGGGCCCCCCTGGCTTCGGGGCCCGGTCGCAATTGCGACCGCTGCGACCCCTATAGCTACGCCAGTGGTCCACGGGCCTCTGTCTCAGTCCTCAGCATCGCGCAGCTGAGAACTGAGTCGGCCAGCAGAGGAACGGGCCCCCTTCCCACGCGGGGCCCTTGTGCAGCTGCACCGGCTGCACATGCGGTATGTCCGCCCCTGTAGCCGTCCCTCCACCGTCCTCGCAGCAGTTATCAGCCGTCCCTCCACCGTCATCGCAGCAGTTATCAGCCGTCCCTCCACCGTCCCCTCAGCAGTTATCAGCCGTCCCTCCACCGTCCCCGCAGCAGTTATCAGCCGTCCCTCCACCGTCCCCACAGCAGTTATCAGCTGTCCCTCCACCGTCCCCACAGCAGTTATCAGCTGTCCCTCCACCGTCCCCGCAGCAGTTATCAGCCGCCCCTCCACTGTCCCCGCAGCAGTTATCAGCCGTCCCTCCACCGTCCCCGCAGCAGTTATCAGCCGGTCCCTCCACCGTCCCCGCAGCAGTTATCAGCCGTCCCTCCACCGTCCCCACAGCAGTTATCAGCTGTCCCTCCACCGTCCCCGCAGCAGTTATCAGCCGTCCCTCCACCGTCCCCACAGCAGTTATCAGCCGTCCCTCCACCGTCCCCGCAGCAGTTATTAGCCGTCCCTCCACCGTCCCCACAGCAGTTATCAGCCGTCCCTCCACCATCCCCAGAGCAGTTATCAGCCGTCCCTCCACCGTCCCCACAGCAGTTATCAGCCGTCCCTCCACCGTCCCCACAGCAGTTATCAGCTGTCCCTCCACCGTCCCCGCAGCAGTTATCAGCCGTCCCTCCACCCTCCCCACAGCAGTTATCAGCCGTCCCTCCACCGTCCCCGCAGCAGTTATTAGCCGTCCCTCCACCGTCCCCACAGCAGTTATCAGCCGTCCCTCCACCATCCCCAGAGCAGTTATCAGCCGTCCCTCCACCGTCCCCACAGCAGTTATTAGCCGTCCCTCCACCATCCCCGCAGCAGTTATCAGCCGTCCCTCCACCGTCCTCGCAGCAGTTATCAGCCGTCCCTCCACTGTCCTCGCAGCAGTAATCAGCCGTCCCTCCACCGTCCCCGCAGCAGTTATCAGCCGACCCTCCACCGTCCCCGCAGCAGTTATCAGCCGTCCCTCCACCGTCCCCGCAGCAGTTATCAGCCGTCCCTCCACCGTCCCCACAGCAATTATCAGCTGTCCCTCCACCGTCCCCGCAGCAGTTATCAGCCGTCCCTCCACCGTCCCCGCAGCAGTTATCAGCCGACCCTCCACCGTCCCCGCAGCAGTTATCAGCCGTCCCTCCACCGTCCCCGCAGCAGTTATCAGCCGTCCCTCCACCGTCCCCACAGCAGTTATCAGCTGTCCCTCCACCGTCCCCGCAGCAGTTATCAGCCGTCCCTCCACCGTCCCCGCAGCAGTTATCAGCCGTCCCTCCACCGTCCCCGCAGCAGTTATCAGCCATGAGCACTTTATGATAGGAGAATATCTGTCCATCATCTCCCATGAGGCCTAGCAGCAGAGGACTTCCCTAACACCAGCATCGGGGTCACCCTGCCTGTCTGCATCGGGGTCACCCTGCCTGTCTGCATCGGGGTCACCCTGCCTGTCTGTACAATTTATCTTACATAGTAAATCGCTGTTCGCTCAACCACAGAAACTCTCATTTCTCTCCATTCTGTCTAAGCAAATTACTCTGTTCTATTTTCATTTCAGAGTTTTTTTTCCCTGTAATGTCCAATTTTCTTCTCAGTTTTCATTACCAGCAACTAAGTCTGTCCAGAATGGAAAATCAATGGATGTAGAGCAGAAAGCCGCCCGATGTTCAGGGCTCGGGTTGAGCTCCGACTAATGATGGTGCTGGGGAAAGTCATTACAATCTGCCTGACAATATCTGCTGCTAAACACAAGGCAAACAACAGGAGGCGCCAAATAATAAATCGGAGAAAGTTAAAAACTGCCTGAAACTCTCCTGAGAGAAGAACAACTCGGAGTCTCAACTGAAGAAGCTTCTCCAACGGTCTAATCTGTGACCTTCATGATCTCCCTCACAGTGACCTCAAGTATTAACGATACAGTAAATGTAGGATAAACCAATCACCGAGCAATGACTCGTACTAGCTCCATCCAACAATGTCACACAGTGACCTCATCCATCATCACACCGTGACCTCATCCAACAATGTCACACCGTGACCTCATCCATCATCACACTGTGACCTCATCCAACATCATCACACAGTGACCTCATCCAACATCACACAGTGACCTCATCCAACATCATCACACCACGACCTCATCCAACATCATCACACAATGACCTCATCCAACATCATCACACAGTGACCTCATCCATCATCACACTGTGACCTCATCCAACATCATCACACAGTGACCTCATCCAACATCACACAGTGACCTCATCCAACATCATCACACCATGACCTCATCCAACATCATCACACAGTGACCTCATCCATCATCACACTGTGACCTCATCCAACATCATCACACAGTGACCTCATCCAACATCACACAGTGACCTCATCCAACATCATCACACCATGACCTCATCCAACATCATCACACAGTGACCACATCCAACATCATCACACAGTGACCTCATCCAACATCATCACACAGTGACCTCATCCATCATCACACCGTGACCTCATCCAACATCATCATACAGTGACCTCATCCAACATCATCACCTATCCACCGCTCATTACCTGTCCACTGAACATCACCTGTCCACCGCTCATTACCTGTACACTTAACATCACCTATCCACCGCATATTACCTGTACTCTGAACATCACCTATCCACCGCTCATTACCTGTACTCTGAACATCACCTATCCACCGCTCATTACCTGTACACTGAACATCACCTATCCACCGCTCATTACCTGTACACTGAACATCACCTATCCACCGCTCATTACCTGTACACTGAACATCACCTGTCAACCACTCATTACCTGTACAATGAACATCACCTATCCACTGCTCATTACCTGTGCACTGAACATCACCTGTCCACTGCTCATTACCTGTACAATGAACTTCACCTATCCACCGCTCATTACCTGTACACTGAACATCACCTATCCACCACTCATTACCTGTACACTGAACATCACCTATCCACCTCTCATTACCAGTACACTGAACATCACCTGTCCACCGCTCATTACCTGTACACTGAACATCACCTATCCACCGCTCATTACCTGTGCACTGAACATCACCTATCCACCGCTCATTACCTGTACACTGAACATCACCTATCCACCGCTCATTACCTGTACACTGAACATCACCTATCCACCGCTCATTACCTGTGCACTGAACATCACCTGTCCACCGCTCATTACCTGTACACTGAACATCACCTATCCACCGCTCATTACCTGTACTCTGAACATCACCTGTCCACCGCTCATTACCTGTACACTGAACTTCACCTATCCACCGCTCATTACCTGTACACTGAACATCACCTATCCACCGCTCATTACCTGTGCACTGAACATCACCTGTCCACCGCTCATTACCTGTACACTGAACATCAACTATCCACCTCTCATTACCTGTACACTGAACATCACCTATCCACCGCTCATTACCTGTACACTGAACATCAACTATCCACCGCTCATTACCTGTACACTGAACATCACCTATCCACCTCTCATTACCTGTACACTGAACATCACCTATCCACCACTCATTACCTGTACACTGAACATCACCTGTCCACCGCTCATTACCTGTACACTGAACATCAACTATCCACCGCTCATTACCTGTACACTGAACATCACCTATCCACCACTCATTACCTGTACACTGAACATCACCTATCGACCGCTCATTACCTGTCCACTGAACTTCACCTATCCACCGCTCATTACCTGTACTCTGAACATCACCTATCCACCTCTCATTACCTGTACACTGAACATCACCTATGCACCGCTCATTACCTGTACACTGAACATCACCTATACACCGCTCATTACCTGTACACTGAACATCAACTATCCACCACTCATTACCTGTACACTGAACATCACCTATACACCGCTCATTACCTGTACACTGAACATCAACTATCCACCGCTCATTACCTGTACTCTGAACATCACCTATCCACCTCTCATTACCTGTACACTGAACATCACCTATGCACCGCTCATTACCTGTACACTGAACATCACCTATACACCGCTCATTACCTGTGCACTGAACTTCACCTATCCACCTCTCATTACCTGTGCACTGAACATCACCTATCCACCGCTCATTACCTGTACACTGAACATCAACTATCCACCGCTCATTACCTGTACACTGAACATCAACTATCCACCACTCATTACCTGTACACTGAACATCACCTATCCACCGCTCATTACCTGTACACTGAACATCAACTATCCACCTCTCATTACCTGTACACTGAACATCACCTATCCACCGCTCATTACCTGTACACTGAACATCAACTATCCACCGCTCATTACCTGTACACTGAACATCACCTATCCACCTCTCATTACCTGTACACTGAACATCACCTATCCACCACTCATTACCTGTACACTGAACATCACCTGTCCACCGCTCATTACCTGTACACTGAACATCAACTATCCACCGCTCATTACCTGTACACTGAACATCACCTATCCACCACTCATTACCTGTACTCTGAACATCACCTATCCACCGCTCATTACCTGTACTCTGAACATCACCTATCCACCGCTCATTACCTGTACACTGAACATCACCTATCCACCTCTAATTACCTGTACTCTGAACATCACCTATTCACCGCTCATTACCTGTGCACTGAACATCACCTATCCACCGCTCATTACCTGTACACTGAACATCACCTATCCACCGCTCATTACCTGTACACTGAACATCACCTATCCACTGCTCATTATCTGTACACTGAACATCACCTATCCACCGCTCATTACCTGTACACTAAACATCACCTGTCCACCGCTCATTACCTGTACACTGAACATCACCTATCCACCGCTCATTACCTGTACACTGAACATCACCTATCCACCGCTCATTACCTGTACACTAAACATCACCTGTCCACCGCTCATTACCTGTACACTGAACATCACCTATCCACCTCTCATTACCTGTGCACTGAACATCACCTATCCACCGCTCATTACCTGTACACTGAACATCACCTATCCACCGCTCATTACCTGTACACTAAACATCACCTGTCCACCGCTCATTACCTGTACACTGAACATCAACTATCCACCGCTCATTACCTGTACACTGAACATCACCTATCCACCGCTCATTACCTGTACACTGAACATCACCTATCCACCGCTCATTACCTGTACACTGAACATCACCTATCCACCGCTCATTACCTGTACACTAAACATCACCTGTCCACCGCTCATTACCTGTACACTGAACATCACCTATCCACCTCTCATTACCTGTGCACTGAACATCACCTATCCACCGCTCATTACCTGTACACTGAACATCACCTATCCACCGCTCATTACCTGTACACTAAACATCACCTGTCCACCGCTCATTACCTGTACACTGAACATCACCTATCCACCGCTCATTACCTGTACACTGAACATCACCTATCCACCGCTCATTACCTGTACACTGAACATCACCTATCCACCGCTCATTACCTGTACTCTGAACATCACCTATCCACCGCTCATTACCTGTACACTGAACATCAACTATCCACCGCTCATTACCTGTACACTGAACATCACCTATCCACCGCTCATTACCTGTACACTAAACATCACCTGTCCACCGCTCATTACCTGTACACTGAACATCACCTATCCACCGCTCATTACCTGTACACTGAACATCACCTATCCACCGCTCATTACCTGTACACTGAACATCACCTATCCACCGCTCATTACCTGTACTCTGAACATCACCTATCCACCGCTCATTACCTGTACACTGAACATCACCTGTCCACCGCTCATTACCTGTACACTGAACATCACCTATCCACCTCTAATTACCTGTACTCTGAACATCACTTATCTACCACTCATTAGGGCACTGTTATGAGGACACTGTTCTGCAATGTTGTGAGGACACTGTTCTGCACTATTATGAGGACACTGTTCTGCACTATTATGAGGACACTGTTCTGCACTGGTATTATGACACTGTTCTGCACTATTATGAGGACACTGTTCCGCACTATTATGAGGACACTGTCCTGCACTGTTATGAGGACACTGTTCCGCACTATTATGAGGACACTGTTCTGCACTGTTATGAGGACACTGTTCCGCACTATTATGCGGACACTGTTCTGCACTGTTATTAGGACACTGTTCTGCACTGTTATGAGGACACTGTTCTGCACTGTTATGAGGACACTGTTCTGCACTGTTGTGAGGACACTGTTCTGCACTGTTATGTTTATTCGTTATACTAGTACTTAAATAGTGTTCCCAAGGATTAGGGGAGCAGAACTGTAGATACAGCGCAGAGAAGAGCTGACGACCTGACTACTTGGGTGAAGCGGATGAGTCAATAAATGTAGTGCAGGTTTTATTAACACATCGCATGCTGACATAAATGTTCATTTAGGGATAATCCTGTCAGCACACACCGAGGTTACGAACCAGGACGGGGACTTGGAGCTATGGACGGTTTCTGCACAGGACAGGGACTGGGAGCTATGGACGGTTTCTGCACAGGACGGGGACTGGGAGCTATGGACGGTTTCTGCACAGGACAGGGACTGGGAGCTATGGACGGTTTCTGCACAGGACGGGGACTGGGAGCTATGGACGGTTTCTGCACAGGACGGGGACTGGGAGCTATGGACGGTTTCTGCACAGGACGGGGACTTGGAGCTATTGACGGTTTCTGCACAGGACGGGGACTGGGAGCTATGGACGGTTTCTGCACAGGACGGGGACTGGGAGCTATGGACGGTTTCTGCACAGGACGGGGACTGGGAGCTATGGACGGTTTCTGCACAGGACGGGGACTGGGAGCTATGGACGGTTTCTGCACAGGACGGGGACTGGGAGCTATGGACGGTTTCTGCACAGGACGGGGACTGGGAGCTATGGACGGTTTCTGCACAGGACGGGGACTTGGAGCTATTGACGGTTTCTGCACAGGACGGGGACTGGGAGCTATGGACGGTTTCTGCACAGGACGGGGACTGGGAGCTATGGACGGTTTCTGCACAGGACGGGGACTGGGAGCTATGGACGGTTTCTGCACAGGACGGGGACTGGGAGCTATGGACGGTTTCTGCACAGGACGGGGACTGGGAGCTATGGACGGTTTCTGCACAGGACGGGGACTGGGAGCTATGGACGGTTTCTGCACAGGACGGGGACTGGGAGCTATGGACGGTTTCTGCACAGGACAGGGACTGGGAGCTATGGACGGTTTCTGCACAGGACGGAGACTTGGAGCTATGGACGGTTTCTGCACAGGATGGGGACTGGGAGCTATGGACGGTTTCTGCACAGGACGGAGACTGGGCGCTATGGATGGTTTCTGCACAGGACGGGGACTGGGAGCTATGGACGGTTTCTGAACAGGACGGGGACTGGGAGCTATGGACGGTTTCTGCACAGGACAGGGACTGGGAGCTATGGACGGTTTCTGCACAGGATGGAGACTTGCAGCTATGGACGGTTTCTGCACAGGACGGAGACTTGGAGCTATGGACGGTTTCTGCACAGGACAGGGACTGGGAGCTATGGATGGTTTCTGCACAGGACGGAGACTTGGAGCTATGGACGGTTTCTGCACAGGACGGGGACTGGGAGCTATGGACGGTTTCTGCACAGGATGGGGACTGGGAGCTATGGAAGGTTTCTGCACAGGACGGGGACTGGGAGCTATGGACGGTTTCTGCACAGGATGGGGACTGGGAGCTATGGACGGTTTCTGAACAGGACGGGGGCTGGGAGCTATGGACGGTTTCTGCACAGGACAGGGACTGAGAGCTATGGACGGTTTCTGCACAGGACAGGGACTGGGAGCTATGGACGGTTTCTGTACAGGACAGGGACTGGGAGCTATGGACGGTTTCTGCACAGGACTTTGCACCCCACCACTTGCTCGATGGATTTCAGATTTTTCCGCACTTCTATCTCCGTGGAGTTTAAATTCCCGTCCTTTAGTCCCTGGAGAGGATCCCGGGTGCAGCAGATCAATGGGTACGTCAGGTCAATGAGCTTACACAATTCTGGCACCTACAAGTCAACAAACATCCCCCCACCGCAGTCCCATTCATCTCCCCTCTGTTTCCAAGTCACTGAGATCCCAGCACGCCATCGTCGTCATGTAACTCTCGCAAGGTTGACAGGAATAGAATAAATGCCACACGCCATCCAGGCACGAAAATCCTGTCACGGAAACATGCAAACAGATCAATGCTCTGCACGGCGCCGTCCTCTCAGCGGCACAGCGGGCAGCGAGCAGCTCCACCAAACAGCACACACTTAACCCTAAAGCTGCGGCACCATCTGAACGGGATCAGGTCCGGAAAAGCCTCATGAAATAAATTTGTAGGACTAATATAAAGTGACAGCACTGGCAGCGACTTCTCCTTGTATTTCTATGTAGAGAGAGGGGTTAACGACACATGGTAGCAAAGATCAGGGGTCACAGGGACAATGGAGGCGGAAGCAGGGACAGAGAAGCTGAGGGCTCACGTGACCAGGAAAGTCGCAGACTGTGGTGAAGACCTTATTACCTGACAGGGGGGGGTGAATGAGCATCAGAGATCCAGACGACACCCGATCCAGCGGCCCTGCCCGAGATCCAGACGACACCCGATCCAGCGGCCCTGCCCGAGATCCAGACGACACCCGATACAGCGGCCCTGCCCGAGATCCACACGACACCCGATCCAGCGGCCCTGCCGGAAATCCACACGACACCCGATCCAGCGGCCCTGCCAGAGAGCCAGACGACACCCGATCCAGCGGCCCTGCCCGAGATCCAGACGACACCCGATCCAGCGGCTCTGCCCGAGATCCAGATGACACCCGATCCAGCGACCCTGCCTGAGATCCAGGCGACACCCGATCCAGCGGCCCTGCCCGAGATCCAGATGACACCCGATCCAGCACCCCTGCCCGAGATCCTGACGACACCCGATCCAGCGGCCCTGCCGGAGTTCCACACGACACCCGATCCAGATCCCCGCCCGAGATCCAGACGACACCCGATCCAGTGGCCATTCCCAAGATCCAGACGACACCCGATCCAGCGCTCCTGCCCAAAATCCAGACGACACCCGATCCAGCGCCCCTGCCCGAGATCCAGACAACACCCGATCCAGCGCCTCTGCCCGAGATCCAGACGACATCCGTTCCAGCGCCCCTGCCCGAGATCCAGGCGACACCTGTTCCAGCGCCCCTGCCCGAGATCCCGACAACACCCGATCCAGCGCCCCTGCCCGAGATCCCGACCACACCTGATCCAGCACCCCTGCCCAAGATCCAGATGACACCCGATCCAGCGCCCCTGCCCGAGATCCCGACAACACCCAATCCAGCGCCATGCCCGAGATCCAGACCACACCTGATCCAGCACCCCTGCCCGAGATCCAGACGACACCCAATCCAGCTCCCCCGCTCAAGTCTTCATAGCTGGAATCAGCCCTGAACAACTTTCCAAAATCCTATAAATGAGGGCCAGGACTGTAATTGTGGGAGGAGGGGGCCCTGGTGCCTGAGAGGGGCCACATAAGAAGACACATATTACACATGGCACATGTTATCAACATGAGTCTCACAGGCTAAGTTACTGGTTAGGTGCAGCCGACATTGTGTTTAGACACCTCCACGATTTAGATAAATATGAATATAGGAAACTCCAAAATATCATGAAACAAGAACGAAACCAAGGAGTCGCAACGCTGCAGATAATAGAGAAAAGTATCAATTGTATTCATTACAGTATCACAAAAAGAAAGATATAAAAACCATATGAGGATCTAAAACTAAGTCTATATGAGGACCACTCCACTCCACGAGAGGATAATATTGCCATGAATAAATGGCACATGGGGGCTGGGGGCCCGGAGCTTCATGTGGCCCCTCTGGTGAGGGATCAGAGTCTGGTACTGATATCAACCACATCACACGTCATCTGAACATCTCCTGCCAGATATTCTGCCAAATCCACCATCAGTCACGTCTGTCCACTCCTTCCTGAACCTCCTCCCCTAAAACTGCCCCCGAGGGGAAGAATCTGCTGCATTACCAATAGTTTTTGGTACACACAAGTGACCAAGAAAAGAAATGACTCACAAGGGTACAGCCTATCACAAGCCTCTCCACAACGAGAACCCTCCAAGCCAGAAGGTCATGCAAGGGTGAAGGTGAGACTTCTGAGGGAAGGTCCTCCCGACAGGCGAGATGGTCCTGACTCCACCCACTCATGATGCTGTGCTGGGGCATTATGGGATTGGTAGCATATTACAGAACAAGAGAAAGAAGGGTGAAATCTAAAATTCAAGATGGCGTTTGATCAGAAGCAGAGAAGAGGCCGGACTGCCGGGAAGTCCAGACCTGGACAGACAATCAGGGTGCGTTCTATGATGGAAAGTGGTTCTATCCTGGAGAAACAAGACACAATAAATAATCCCATACATGACAGTATAACATACAGCACCGGACACCCGACACTATACACCACACACTATATATAACAAGACTCAATAAATAATCCCATACATAACAGTATAACATACAGCACCGGCACCCTACACCGAGGGTCTCAAGCACACAGCCCGCGGGACACAGAGTCGCTAGTACAGACTCTGCTCCGGGACCCTGGAACCTTCTGACATCGCTATCCACATATGGACAGCAATGTCTGGGGCTTCCCCAGCATCGGAGTCTCGGGCAGAGCGCTAGTATAGGCTCTGCTTCGGGACTCTGAGGAAGCCTCTGACATCGCTGTCCATACATCGACATTGATGTCAGGGGCTTCCCCAGAGCAGGAGTCCCAGTAATGTCAGGAGCACAGCTGGAGTCCCAGGAGGAGCCTACTATCGCTCTGCCCGAGACTCCAGCTCTGGGGTTGCTCCCGACATCCATGTCCATATATGGACAGTGATGTCAGAAGCAGAGCTGGAATCCCAGGCAGAGTGCTAGGAGGGGCTCTGCTCCGGGACTCAGGCTCTGGGCAAGCCCCTGACATCACTGTCCATATATGGACACTGATGATAATGGCTTCCCCAGAGTTCCGGCGCAGAGCCTATACTAGTGCTCTGCTCCGGGACTCCGGCTCTGGGGTTGCCCCTGATATCACATTCCGGTCCAGGGGCTCCAACAGTAGAGGAATTCCCAGCCAAAGCGTCGGCAACCCTCTGGCCTGGGATTCCACTCCTAGAGGGAGCCCCAATTGAGCTATCTACTTGGGGTGTGTGTGGCATTATCTGTGGAGGGCACTGTGGCAGCATCTGCGGAGGGCACCGTGGCAGCATCTACAGAGGGCACCGTGGCAGCATCTACAGAGGGCAATGTGGCAGCATCTACAGAGGGCACCGTGGCAGCATCTACAGAGGGCACTGTGGCAGCATCTGCAGAGGGCACTGTGGCAGCATCTGCGAAGGGCTCTGTGACTCCAAAGTACTTGCAGTTTTGCCGACAGAACTACTTTGTGTATATCCTGCAAAAGGACCTGCAGACATAAGGCCACATGACCGCAGCTACGGACACCCAGGTTCTTTTACTCTTCGGACAGTCCTTAAAAGAGAGTGCAGCCAGTCCACAGAGGTTACAGCTTGTCTTCTAAGAAGATTCCTTGGCCTTGTGTCCTCTTGCAGGCGTCTTCCTCACAGTACTTCATAGCATGACATTCCTGCGCCATTTCTGGGAAGTAGAATTTGCTCAGAAAGAATGACTTTGGCAGATATTGGAGACTGTCATCTTGCTAGTCCAGAAACCGTAACTGTTCAGGATGTGGATGAGATGCCTGACCACTATAGAGAAGCACCTCCGGTACGTTGTGATGTCTGCCGGTGGGACGTATATGGGTTTCACTTTCAAAGTGTCACCCGCCTCTCCAAAATTTGGATGGTGCAGTTGCTTTCAAAGTCAGAGAATGGGATTGAAGCTTCACAGCTTTCACCATCTCCCAGCACCTTCTGCCTGCATTGATGGATGTAGAAGATCCCTGTCACCAAATTGTGAATGCTGAGGATTTCAACCTTGGAAAAACCTTGGTCCATGAGCATCTTCTATCAGAACACATCACGGAATATGTCCAGCACTCTCCTGTCCACCTTCTTTAGCTTCATGGCAACAGTTGGCCTCATGCAGGGCTTCAGTGCTGGGTGGTGGAGATGATGGTGGTGGTGGTGGTGGATGTGGTATAGGAGATGATGATGGTGGTGGTGGAGGTGGTGTAGGAGATGATGGTGGGGGTGGTGGAGGTGGTGTAGGAGATGGTGGTGGAGGTGGCGTAGGAGATGATGGTGGTTGTGGTGGAGGTGGTGTAGGAGATGATGGTGGTGGTGGAGGGGGTGTAGGAGATGATGGTGGGGGTGGTGGAGGTGGTGTAGGAGATGATGGTGGTGGTGGTGGTGGTGGAGGGGGTGTAGGAGATGATGGTGGGGGTGGTGGAGGTGGTGTAGGAGATGATGGTGGTGGTGGTGTAGGAGATGATGGTGGTGGTGGTATCTTCAGGAGATGGAAACATCAAGGACTTGTCAATACCGCTTGACCCTGCATTCTTCTTTCCTGTCTTAACAGGTGCGTGTTGGGGCCATGGCTCTTTCCAGTAGTTTCTGACCCTAGTTTTTTCCCCCGTTGGTCGAGGTTATGCACATTTTCCTTGGTGCTACTGGACAAAGTCCCTCAAAGGATGTTCTTTGTCAAGTGCTTGGTCTTCCTCAACAAAATTCCTCAAAGAAGGGTCTTCGTCGAAGCTTTGTCTTGGTATTCCGATGTTTGTCTTCAGATGTAGAGATGCAATCTGTGGCACTAAACCAATGTCAAACACAAGGCCAGAAGGCCAAGAGGTGGTCAGGAGCTGAGTCTTTATTTTTTCCAAGGAAATGGCCCTGCACCCAAACACAGCAGTGAACTGGATCATCGTTACCTAAAGACCGAGCGCAGGTGGTACCCAAACGGACCTGAGCGGTTAAGTCAAGATAGACAGATGCTACACGTGATCTTAGCAAAAAGGCAGAGAAGTGGACTATGTATGTCTAGGTGCGGGAAGAGGAAATAAGAGCAATGCAGGATCCTTCGCTGATTACCTATAGGCTGATGTAAGGTTCAATGCAGGGAGAGTGGTGGTGCATGGCGTCCTCATGGCATCCTCATGGCGTCCTCATGGCGTCCTCACGGCGTCCTCATGGCGTCCTCATGGCATCCTCATGGCGTCCTCATGGCGTCTTCGTGGCATCCTCATGGCATCCTCACGGCGTCCTCATGGCGTCCTCATGGCGTCCTCACGGCGTCCTCATGGTGTCCTCACGGCGTCCACACAGCGTCCTCATGGCGTCCTCACGGCGTCCACACGGCGTCCTCATGGCGTCCTCATGGCGTCCTCATGCCGTTCTTGCCTTCCTCTCAGGCCCTGTATTAAGTATAAATGAGGTAGCGTGCGGCTGCAGTGCTGCTTCTGATTCAATTAACACTGATGTTTCTTTCATGAGGGATATGCTCCCCTCTGTAGCAGCGTTTAACCCGTCTGCCAGGAGCGCAGCAGTCACGGAATTTCCTGCACTCGGATTCCATAATCACATCCTATAAAAGTCACTACTACAAGATGCAGACACAAATTCTTAAAAATCATCGCAGGGTGACAGTAATCGGCGGCCTCCACTGGGTTGTGCTATAATCGTACCCCCCATAGTCCCCCCTACCTCTCTAAACCCTTTATACCTCCCACATGTACCCCCATATTTCCATACCCCTTGTATCTCCATATATTCCTTATGCCCAACAAATACCTCTGAATACGTCTCATAACCCTCCGTACCTCCTGCATACTACCCCTCATATTTTCCAAAATGCCAACCTATACCACTTGTATGCAACTCAATTTTCTTATTTGCCAGACATGCGTTTCATTCTCAGGACGCAGATCAGCTCCTTGCTTCAGCATTCACTGTCCACTCGTCAAGGACGCCCCGGGCACACCGCTACTTTAAGCACTGAGCCCACGGAAGCCCTTGATGTCACTGTCCATATATGGCCAGTGATGTCGCACTTTCAACTATGGAATCCCCGGCCGGAGCAATGCAAGCTCTCTGTCCCGGGACTTCTGTTTTGGGAAAGCCCTCGTCACTGTCCAGGAGCGGAATCCCCGGCCAGAGCGTTGCCGGCCCTTGTCCGGGATTCTGGCATCTCAAAGTCCCTAAAGTCACTGTCTATATATGGACAGCGATGTCGGGTTCTCCTCCAGGAGCAGAATTCGCTGGGGATTTCGCTCCTAGAGGAAGCCCCAATGATGCTATCTACAGGGGGTGGTGCTATATTCAAGGGGGTGTGGCACTATTTACATGGGCACTGTAGCAGTATATTGGCATCATCTACAAGGGACACTGTGGTGCTATCTACATGAGTACTGTGGCACAAGGGGCAGCTAAGGGGGCATTATACTGTATGGGGCAGCTAAGGGGGCATTATACTGTATGGGGGCAGCTAAGGTGGCATTATACTGAATGGGGCAGCTAAGGGGGCATTATAATGTATGGGGCTGCTATGGGGGCATTATACTCTATGGGGCAGCTAAGGGGGCATTATACTGTATGGGGGCAGCTAAGGTGGCATTATACTGTATGGGGGCAGCTAAGGTGGCATTATACTGAATGGGGCAGCTAAGGGGGCATTATAATGTATGGGGCTGCTGCTATGGGGGCATTATACTCTATGGGGAAGCTATGGGGGCATTATACTGTGTGGGGTTATATGGGGCATTATACTATGTGGGAGGTTATATGGGGGCATTATACTGTGTGGCGGTTTTATGGGGCAATTATACTGTGTGGGGGTTATATGGGGGCATTATACTGTGTGGGGGCAGCTATGGGTACATTATACTGTGTGGGGGCAGCTATGGGGACATTATACTGTGTGGAGGCAGCTATGGGGACATTATACTGTGTGGAGGCAGCTATGGGGACATTATACGGTGTGGTGGCAGCTATGGGGACATTATACTGTGTGGAGGCAGCTATGGGGACATTATACGGTGTGGTGGCAGCTATGGGGACATTATACTGTGTGGGGGCAGCTATGGGGGCATTATACTGTGTGAAGGCAGCTATGGGGACATTATACTGTGTGGGGGCAGCTATGGGGACATTATACTGTGTGGAGGCAGCTATGGGGGCATTATACTGTGTGGGGGCAGCTATGGGGACATTATACTGTGTGGGGGCAGCTATGGGGGCATTATACTGTGTGGGGGCAGCTATGGGGGCATTATACTGTGTGGGGGCAGCTATGGGGACATTATACTGTGTGGAGGCAGCTAGGGGGGGCATTATACTGTGTGGAGGCAGCTATGAGGACATTATACTGTGTGGAGGCAGCTATGGGGACATTATACTGTGTGGGGGCAGCTATGGGGGCATTATACTGTGTGGAGGCAGCTATGGGGACATTATACTGTGTGGAGGCAGCTATGGGGACATTATACTGTGTGGAGGCAGCTATGGGGACATTATACTGTGTGGAGGCAGCTATGGGGACATTATACTGTGTGGAGGCAGCTATGGGGACATTATACTGTGTGGGGGCAGCTATGGGGACATTATACTGTGTGGAGGCAGCTATGGGGGCATTATACTGTGTGGAGGCAGCTATGGGGACATTATACTGTGTGGAGGCAGCTATGGGGACATTATACTGTGTGGAGGCAGCTATGGGGACATTATACTGTGTGGAGGCAGCTATGGGGACATTATACTGTGTGGGGGCAGCTATGGGGACATTATACTGTGTGGAGGCAGCTATGGGGACATTATACTGTGTGGTGGGAGCTATCGGGACATTATACTGTGTGGAGGCAGCTATGGGACATTATACTGTGTGGAGGCAGCTATGGGGACATTATACTGTGTGGTGGGAGCTATCGGGACATTATACTGTGTGGAGGCAGCTATGGGGACATTATACTGTGTGGAGGCAGCTATGGGGGCATTATACTGTGTGGAGGCAGCTATGGGGACATTATACTGTGTGGAGGCAGCTATGGGGACATTATACTGTGTGGAGGCAGCTATGGGGGCATTATACTGTGTGGAGGCAGCTATGGGGACATTATACTGTGTGGAGGCAGCTATGGGGACATTATACTGTGTGGAGGCAGCTATGGGGACATTATACTGTGTGGAGGCAGCTATGGGGACATTATACTGTGTGGAGGCATCTATAGGGCCATTATACTGTGTGGAGGCAGCTATGGGGGCATTATACTGTGTGGAGGCAGCTATGGGGGCATTATACTGTGTGGAGGCAGCTATGGGGACATTATACTGTGTGGTGGCAGCTATGGGGACATTATACTGTGTGGAGGCAGCTATGGGGCATTATACTGTGTGGAGGCAGCTATGGGGACATTATACTGTGTAGAGGCAGCTATGGGGACATTATACTGTGTGGGGGCAGCTATGGGGGCATTATACTGTGTGGAGGCAGCTATGGGGGCATTATACTGTGTGGGGGCAGTTATGGGGACATTATACTGTGTGGGGGCAGCTATGGGGGCATTATACTGTGTGGAGGTAGCTATGGGGGCATTATACTGTGTGGAGGCAGCTATGGGGGCATTATACTGTGTGGGGGCAGTTATGGGGACATTATACTGTGTGGGGGCAGCTATGGGGGCATTATACTGTGTGGAGGCAGCTATGGGGACATTATACTGTGTGGGGGCAGTTATGGGGGCATTATACTGTGTGGAGGCAGCTATGGGGACATTATACTGTGTGGAGGCAGCTATGGGGGTATTATACTGTGTGGAGGCAGTTATGGGGACATTATACTGTGTGGGGGCAGCTATGGGGACATTATACTGTGTGGAGGCAGCTATGGGGCATTATAATTTGTGGGGTCAGCTATGTGGGCATTATACTGTGTGGGGGCAGCTATGAGGACATTATACTGTGTGGAGGTAGTTATGGGGACATTATACTGTGTAGGGGCAGCTATGGGGGCAGTATACTGTGTGGGGGTTATATGGGGTCATTATACTGTGTGGGGGGTTATATGGGGTCATTATACTGTGTGGGGGGTTATATGGGGGCATTATACTGTGTAGGGGGTTATGTGGGGGCATTATACAGTGTGGGGGTTATATGGGGGCATTATACAGTGTGTGGGTTATATGGGGGCATTATACTGTGTGTGGGTTATATGGGGGCATTATACTGTGTGGGGGTTAAATGGGGGCATTATACTGTATGGGGGTTATATGGGGGCATTATACTGTGTGGGGCAGCTATGGGGGCATTATACTGTGTGGAGGCAGCTATGGGGGCATTATACTGTGTGGAGGCAGCTATGGGGACATTATACTGTGTGGAGGCAGCTATGGGGCATTATACTGTGTGGAGGCAGCTATGGGGCATTATAATTTATGGGGGCAGCTATGGGGGCATTATACTGTGTGGAGGCAGCTATGGGGACATTATACTGTGTGGAGGCAGCAATGGGGACATTATACTGTGTGGAGGCAGCTATGGGGACATTATACTGTGTGGGGGCAGCTATGGGGACATTATACTGTGTGGAGGCAGCTATGGGGACATTATACTGTGCGGAGGCAGCTATGGGGACATTATACTGTGCGGAGGCAGCTATGGGGACATTATACTGTGTAGGGGCAGCTATGGGGGCATTATACTGTGTGGGGGCAGCTATGGGGGCATTATACTGTGTGGAGGCAGCTATAGGGGCATTATACTGTGTGGAGGCAGCTATGGGGCATTATACTGTGTGGAGGCAGCTATGGGGCATTATAATGTGTGGGGGCAGCTATGTGGGCATTATACTCTGTGGAGGCAGCTATGGGGGCATTATACTGTGTGGAGGCAGCTATGGGGGCATTATACTGTGTGGAGGCAGCTATGGGGACATTATACTGTGTAGGGGCAGCTATGGGGGCATTATACTGTGTGGGGGCAGCTATGGGGGCATTATACTGTGTGGGGGTTATATGGGGGCATATACTGTGTGGGGGTTATATCGGGTCATTATACTGTGTGGGGGGTTATATGGGGTCATTATACTGTGTGGGGGGTTATATGGGGGCATTATACTGTGTAGGGGGTTATATGGGGTCATTATACTGTGTGGGGGGTTATATGGGGGCATTATACTGTGTGGGGGTTATATGGGGGCATTATACTGTGTGGGGGGTTATATGGGGGCATTATACTGTGTGGGGGTTATGTGGGGGCATTATACAGTGTGGGCGTTATATGGGGGCATTATACTGTGTGGGGGTTATATGGGGGCATTATACTGTGTGGGGGTTATATGGGGCATTATACTGTGTGGGGGTTATATGGGGGCATTATACTGTGTGGGGCAGCTATGGGGGCATTATACTGTGTGGGGGTTATATGGGGGCATTATACTGTGTGGGGGCAGCAATGGGGCATTATACTGTGTGGAGGCAGCTATGGGGACATTATACTGTGTGGGGGCAGCTATGGGGGCATTATACTGTGTGGAGGCAGCTATGGGGACATTATACTGTGTGGGGGTTATATGGGGGCATTATACTGTGTGGGGCAGCTATGGGGCATTATACTGTGTGGAGGCAGCTATGGGGGCATTATACTGTGTGGAGGCAGCTATGGGGCATTATACTGTGTGGAGGCAGCTATGGGGACATTATACTGTGTGGGAGTTATATGGGGGCATTATACTGTGTGGGGGGTTATGGGGGCATTATACTGTGTGGGGGTTATATGGGGGCATTATACTGTGTGTGGGTTATATGGGGGCATTATATTGTGTGGGGGTTATATGGGGGCATTATACTGTGTGGGGTTATATGGGGGCATTATACTGTGTGGGGGTTATATGGGGGCATTATACTCTGTGGGTGCTTATATGGGGGCATTATACTGTGTGGGGCAGCTATGGGGGCATTATACTGTATGGGGGTTATATGGGGACATTATACTGTGTGGGGGGTTATATGGGGGCATTATACTGTGTGGGGCAGCTATTGGGGCATTATACTGTGTGGCGGGTTATATGGTTGGCATTATACTGTGTGGGGGTTATATGGGGGCATTATACCGTGTGGGGGTTATATGGGGGCATTATACAGTGAGGGGGGTTATGGGGGCATTATACTGTGTGGGGGTTATATGGGGGCATTATACTGTGTGTGGGTTATATGGGGGCATTATATTGTGTGGGGGTTGTATGGGGGCATTATACTGTGTGGGGGTTATATGGGGGCATTATACTGTGTGGGGCAGCTATGGGGGCATTATACTGTGTGGGGGTTATTTGGGGGCATTATACTGTGTGGGGGCAGCAATGGGGCATTATACTGTGTGGAGGCAGCTATGGGGACATTATACTGTGTGGGGCAGCTATGGGGGCATTATACTGTGTGGAGGCAGCTATGGGGACATTATACTGTGTGGGGGTTATATGGGGGCATTATACTGTGTCGGGGCAGCTATGGGGCATTATACTGTGTGGAGGCAGCTATGGGGGCATTATACTGTGTGGAGGCAGCTATGGGGACATTATACTGTGTGGGGGTTATATGGGGGCATTATACTGTGTGGGGGGTTATGGGGGCATTATACTGTGTGGGGGTTATATGGGGGCATTATACTGTGTGTGGGTTATATGGGGGCATTATATTGTGTGGGGGTTATATGGGGGCATTATACTGTGTGGGGGTTATATGGGGGCATTATACTGTGTGGGGGTTATATGGGGGCATTATACTCTGTGGGAGTTATATGGGGGCATTATACTCTGTGGGTGCTTATATGGGGGCATTATACTGTGTGGGGCAGCTATGGGGGCATTATACTGTGTGGGGGTTATATGGGGGCATTATACTGTGTGGGGGCAGCAATGGGGCATTATACTGTGTGGAGGCAGCTATGGGGACATTATACTGTGTGGGGGAAGCTATGGGGGCATTATACTGTGTGGAGGCAGCTATGGGGACATTATACTGTGTGGGGGTTATATGGGGGCATTATACTGTGTGGGGGCAGCTATGGGGCATTATACTGTGTGGAGGCAGCTATGGGGGCATTGTACTGTGTGGAGGCAGCTATGGGGGCATTATACTGTGTGGAGGCAGCTATGGGGACATTATACTGTGTGGGGGTTATATGGGGGCATTATACTGTGTGGGGGCAGCTATGGGGCATTATACTGTGTGGAGGCAGCTATGGGGGCATTATACTGTGTGGAGGCAGCTATGGGGACATTATACTGTGTGGGGGCAGCTATGGGGACATTATACTGTGTGGGGGTTATATGGGGGCATTATACTGTGTGGGGGCAGCTATGGAGACATTATACTGTGTGGAGGCAGCTATGGGGACATTATACTGTGTGTGAGGGCAGCTATGGGGGCATTATACTGTGTGGGGGCAGCTATGGGGACATTATACTGTGTGGGGGCAGCTATGGGGACATTATACTGTGTGGAGGCAGCTATGGGGACATTATACTGTGAGGAGGCAGTTATGGGGACATTATACTGTGTGGAGGCAGCTATGGGGACATTATACTGTGTGTGGCAGCTATGGGGACATTATACTGTGTGTGGCAGCTATGGGGACATTATACTGTGTGGAGGCAGCTATGGGGACATTATACTGTGTGGGGGCAGCTATGGGGACATTATACTGTGTGGAGGCAGCTATGAGGGCATTATACTGTGTGGGGGCAGCTATGGGGACATTATACTGTGTGGAGGCAGCTATGGGGGCATTATACTGTGTGGGGGCAGCTATGGGGACATTATACTGTGTGGAGGCAGCTATGAGGGCATTATACTGTGTGGGGGCAGCTATGGGGACATTATACTGTGTGGAGGTACTATGGGGACATTATACTGTGTGGAGGCAACTATGGGGACATTATACTGTGTGGGGGCAGCTATGGCAGCATTATACTGTGTAGGGGCAGCTATGGGGGACATTATACTGTGTGGGGGCAGCTATGGGGATATTATACTGTGTGGAGGCAGCTATGGGGACATTATACTGTGTGGCGGCAGCTATGGGGACATTATACTGTGGTGGCAGTTATGGGGGCATTATACTGTGTGGAGGCAGCTATGGGGACATTATACTGTGTGGAGGCAGCTATGGGGACATTATACTGTGTGTGGCAGCTATGGGGACATTATACTGTGTGTGGCAGCTATGGGGACATTATACTGTGTGGAGGCAGCTATGGGGACATTATACTGTGTGGGGGCAGCTATGGGGACATTATACTGTGTGGAGGCAGCTATGAGGGCATTATACTGTGTGGGGGCAGCTATGGGGACATTATACTGTGTGGAGGCAGCTATGGGGGCATTATACTGTGTGGGGGCAGCTATGGGGACATTATACTGTGTGGAGGCAGCTATGAGGGCATTATACTGTGTGGGGGCAGCTATGGGGACATTATACTGTGTGGAGGTACTATGGGGACATTATACTGTGTGGAGGCAACTATGGGGACATTATACTGTGTGGGGGCAGCTATGGCAGCATTATACTGTGTAGGGGCAGCTATGGGGGACATTATACTGTGTGGGGGCAGCTATGGGGATATTATACTGTGTGGAGGCAGCTATGGGGACATTATACTGTGTGGCGGCAGCTATGGGGACATTATACTGTGTGGGGCAGCTATGAGGACATTATACTGTGTGGAGGCAGCTATGGGGCAGTATACTGTGTGGGGGCAGCTATGGGGGCATTATACTGTGTGGAGGCAGCTATGGGGGCATTATACTGTGTGGAGGCAGCTATGGGGACATTATACTGTGTGGGGACAGCTATGGGACATTATACTGTGTGGAGGCAGCTATGGGGACATTATACTGTGTGGAGGCAGCTATGGGGACATTATACTGTGTAGGGGCAGCTATGGGGCAGTATACTGTGTGGGGGCAGCTATGGGGACATTATACTGTGTGGAGGCAGCTATGGGGCATTATAATGTGTGGGGGCAGCTATGTGGGCATTATACTGTGTGGAGGCAGCTATGGGGACATTATACTGTGTAGGGGCAGCTATGGGGGCAGTATACTGTGTGGGGGTTATATGGGGTCTTTATACTGTGTGGGGGGTTATATGGGGTCATTATACTGTGTGGGGGTTATATGGGGGCATTATACTGTGTAGGGGGTTATATGGGGTCATTATACTGTGTGGGGGTTATGTGGGGGCATTATACAGTGTGGGGGTTATATGGGGGCATTATACAGTGTGTGGGTTATATGGGGGCATTATACAGTGTGGGGGTTATATGGGGGCATTATAATGTGTGTGGGTTATATGGGGGCATTATAATGTGTGGGGGTTATATGGGGGCATTATACTTTGTGGGGGTTATATGGGGGCATTATACTCTGTGGGGGTTATATGGGGGGATTATACTGTATGGGGGTTATATGGGGGCATTATACTCTGTGTGGGATTATATGGGGGCATTATACTGTGTGGGGGGTTATATGGGGGCATTATACTGTGTGGGGCAGCTATGGGGGCATTATACTGTGTGGGGGGTTATATGGTTGGCATTATACTGTGTGGGGGTTATATGGGGGCATTATACCGTGTGGGGGTTATATGGGGGCATTATACAGTGAGGGGGGTTATATGGGGGCATTATACTGTGTGGGGGTTATATGGGGGCATTATACTGTGTGGGGGTTATATGGGGGCATTATACCGTGTGGGGGTTATATGGGGGCATTATAAAGTGAGGGGGGTTATATGGGGGCATTATAATGTGTGGGGGTTATATGGGGGCATTATACTGTGTGTGGGTTATATGGGGGCATTATACTGTGTGGGGGTTATATGGGGGCATTATACTCTGTTGGGGTTATATGGGGGCATTATACTCTGTTGGGGTTATATGGGGGCATTATACTCTGTTGGGGTTATATGGGGACATTATACTCTGTGGGGGTTTATATGGGGGCATTATACTGTGTGGGGCAGCTATGGGGGCATTATACTGTGTGGGGGTTATATGGGGGCATTATACTCTGTGGGTGTTTATATGGGGGCATTATACTGTGTGGGGCAGCTATGGGGGCATTATACTGTGTGGGGGTTATATGGGGGCATTATACTCTGTGGGGGTTATATGGGGGCATTATACTGTGTGGAGGTTATATGGGGGCATTATACTGTGTGGAGGTTATATGGGGGCATTATACTGTGTGGAGATTATATGGGGGCATTATACTCTGTGGGGGTTATATGGGGGCATTATACTCTGTGGGGGGTTATATGGGGGAATTATACTGTGTGGGGGGGTTATGGGGGCATTATACTGTGTGGGGGGTTATATGGGGGCATTATACTGTGTGGGGGGGTTATGGGGGCATTATACTATGTGGGGGTTATATGGGGGCATTATACTCTGTGGGGGTTATATGGGGCATTATACTCTGTGGGGGGTTATATGGGGGAATTATACTGTGTGGGGGGGGGGGTATGGGGGCATTATACTGTGTGGGGGGTTATATGGGGGCATTATACTGTGTGGGGGGGTTAGAGGGGGGCATTATACTGTGTGGGGGCAGTTATGGGGACATTATACTGTGTGGAGGCAGCTATGGGGACATTATACTGTGTGGAGGTTATATGGGGGCATTATACTCTGTGGGGGTTATATGGGGGCATTATACTGTGTGGAGGTTATATGGGGGCATTATACTGTGTGGAGGTTATATGGGGGCATTATACTGTGTGGAGATTATATGGGGGCATTATACTCTGTGGGGGTTATATGGGGCATTATACTCTGTGGGGGGTTATATGGGGGAATTATACTGTGTGGGGGGGGGGTATGGGGGCATTATACTGTGTGGGGGGTTATATGGGGGCATTATACTGTGTGGGGGGGTTATAGGGGGGCATTATACTGTGTGGAGGCAGCTATGGGGACATTATACTGTGTGGGGGCAGCTATGGGGACATTATACTGTGTGGGGGTTATATGGGGGCATTATACTGTGTGGGGGGGTTATAGGGGGGCATTATACTGTGTGGAGGCAGCTATGGGGACATTATACTGTGTGGGGGCAGCTATGGGGACATTATACTGTGTGGAGGTTATATGGGGGCATTATACTCTGTGGGGGTTATATGGGGCATTATACTCTGTGGGGGGTTATATGGGGGAATTATACTGTGTGGGGGGGGGTATGGGGGCATTATACTGTGTGGGGGGTTATATGGGGGCATTATACTGTGTGGAGATTATATGGGGGCATTATACTCTGTGGGGGTTATATGGGGCATTATACTCTGTGGGGGGTTATATGGGGGAATTATACTGTGTGGGGGGGGGTATGGGGGCATTATACTGTGTGGGGGGTTATATGGGGGCATTATACTGTGTGGGGGGGTTAGAGGGGGACATTATACTGTGTGGAGGCAGCTATGGGGACATTATACTGTGTGGGGGTTATATGGGGCACTGAAGTAACAATTGAGTAAAAAATACCTTTTAATAGTAACTTGTTAAAAACAGGGGTAACACACCACTGTGACATAAGCCCCACCGTGATTATTAAAAAATGTATTAAACAGAAAACACTGAGTCATTATGTTGCATATATCTCGGTGTTTGTAACAATATTTCGTCTGGAATCTGCATATATCCAGGGCACATCAGTAGTACAATCCCCAAATAAAGCACAGGTGTCCGAATGAATCGGGTCTCCTAGTGCTGGGTGTAACACAATATGACTGTCCCCAATGCAAACATTCCATAGACAATAAACGACCCTACGCGTTTCAGATACTCATCCTCAGGGGTCCGTATCTTGGTAACTCTGGCCTTTACACCAGCGATAATGATATTCAACAGCAGGTATTCTGCTGTGCGTCACGGCAAGATGCACGTATCGATGTCAACGGCATACTTCATTGCAGGCGCTAGGTTACTATAAACGCTAAACTCCACCCCTCGTATTAGGCGGCAACACATGAACTGACCAATCCCAGCACCCTCACGATTAGTGACACCTGCCCATGTGACCCCCCGCCGTCAGCTGACAACCAGGGGTCATCATCGGCCGCATCAACCCGAACGCGCAGGCGCTGTAGAAGCCAAGGACAGATCGCCCGGACTGCCAAAAACGAGGAGGTAAGCGCTACACGATAATGTATTGTAAGTATATCTTGCGGGACAGTTAACCACCGCAAGTGGACTACCTCACAGAGCAACTCAAAGTAAATAAACACATGTAAGGTGGACAAGAATATTCGATCCCTCATGTCAGGAGGAACTGACAGGCGATCTCCATTCGTAACTGCTGACCCATAAGGCCATCTCTAAACTAAGTATATTAAGCAAATATGAACTAACCCACCCCATAGGCAACCCAGTGGAGATAGGCCACCCGTAGGGAAGTGGTAACGCGTGTTAGATAAAGCATGTATAATTAGTCTGCTCATTTAAACCTGCTGGTTGTATGCATTCCAGTCTATGGATCCATTGTGCTTCTTTGCGTAAAATCAGGTTGTCCCAGTCCCCTCCTCTTTTAGGGGGTCTAACAAGTTCAATTGCTTGAAACTTTAAGCATGCTGCCTGACCTTGGTGTTTAGCATGCACATGCTTAGATATTGGGGTGTCCCTAACATGGATAATATCTCCAACATGCTCCCTAATACGGCGACGAAATTGTCGTGCTGTTTTACCCACATAATTAAGGGGGCATGGACATGTGATTAGGTAGACCACTCCCGCAGTCTTGCAATTGACATAATTCCGAATATTGTATTGTTTCTGTGTAACGACACTAGTGAAGCTATTCCCTTTAGAAATGAAATCACAGGCTTTGCAACTACCACATCTAAAAGTGCCTGGTATTTGTCTATCCAGCCACGTACCCCTAGGTGAAATGGGGTCAAAACAGCTGTGCATTACTCTGTCCCTTATATTTTTCCCTCTCCGATACGTGACAGACGGCCTCTGTGTGATCTGATCTACTAGATCTACATCAGAACTGAGAATACGCCAATACCTATTTAGTATCTGCATAATATCATTTTGTTTGGAATCATAGGTGCCTATGAGTCTCGTAACCTGTTCTTCTTTCCGTTTTTTAGGGACCAGGAGACATTGCCTATCTGCATCCCTTGCTCCCTCATAGGCCTTCCTAATAACCCTCTCGGGGAAGCCTCTGTCCTTCAATCTTGTTTTGAGTTCCTTGGCCTGGCACTCAAAATCACCCATAGAGCTACAATTCCTACGTACTCTCATAAATTGGCCTTTCGGAATGCCACGTTTGAGGGAATCAGGATGACAGCTATTCCATTGCAGGAAACTATTTGTTGCTGTTTCTTTCCGATGTACCTTGGTGTGAATTGTGCCCTCTTCTGTTTTTGTGATTTTCAAATCTAAAAAAGACAATTCTTTCTCACTGATCTCACATGTGAATTTTAGTCCTACATCATTATTGTTGAGGGCTGCTACAAAACTATGGAACTCATCCGCTGTAGAGTTCCAGAGGATCAACACGTCATCAATATATCTAATCCATAATCCAACGGACGAAGTCCATTTGACAAATTTGTCCCCAAAGACAATTGTCTCCTCCCACCAGCCAAGAAATAAATTTGCATAGGTGGGAGCAGCAGGACTCCCCATTGCAGTACCACGTTTCTGATGAAAAATTTTTGTCTTCAAAAATAAATATATTTTTTTCAAGAACAAACTGTAATAACTGCATAACAAAATGGTTATGAGCTGCAAACTGAGTACCTCTAGATCCCAGATAGTACTCGACCGCTTTATAGCCACATTTGTGAGGTATGGATGAATACAACGCCTCAACATCCAGACTAGCCAGTATTGTATCTTTCTCCAGAGAAATACCGTCAATCTGTTTCAAGACATCCATAGTGTCACGTACATATGATGTAAGACTCTGTGCGGGTTATATGGGGGCATTATACTCTGTGGGGGGTTATATGGGGGAATTATACTGTGTGGGGGGGTTATGGGGGCATTATACTGTGTGGGGGGTTATATGGGGGCATTATACTGTGTGGGGGTTATATGGGGGCATTATACTCTGTGGGGGGTTATATGGGGGGCATTATACTGTGTGGGGGGGTTATGGGGGCATTATACTGTGTGGGGGGTTATATGGGGGCATTATACTGTGTGTGGGTTATATGGGGGCATTATACTCTGTGGGGGGTTATATGGGGGAATTATACTGTGTGGGGGGGTATGGGGGCATTATACTGTGTGGGGGGTTATATGGGGGCATTATACTGTGTGGGGGTTATATGGGGGCATTATACTGTGTGGGGGTTATATGGGGGCATTATACTCTGTGGGGGGTTATATGGGGGGCATTATACTGTGTGGGGGGGTTATGGGGGCATTATACTCTGTGGGGGGTTATATGGGGGCATTATACTGTGTGGGGGGTTTATAGGGGCATTATACTGTGTGTGGGGTTTTATTGGGTCATTATACCGTGTGGGGGTTATATGGGGGCATTATACTCTGTGGGGGGTTATATGGGGGCATTATACTGTGTGGGGGGTTATATGGGGGCATTATACTGTGTGGGGGGTTATATGGGGGCATTATACTGTGTGGGGGGTTATGGGGGCATTATACTGTGTGGGGGGGGTATGGGGGCATTATACTGTGTGGGGGGTTTATAGGGGCATTATACTGTGTGGGGGGGTGTATGGGGGCATTATAATCTGTGGGGGGTTATATGGGGGCATTATACTGTGTGGGGGGGTTATGGGGGCATTATACTCTGTGGGGGGGCATTATACTGTGTGGGGGGTTATGGGGGCATTATACTGTGTGAGGGGGGTATGGGGGCATTATACTGTGTGGGGGGTTTATAGGGGCATTATACTGTGTGGGGGGGTTATGGGGGCATTATACTCTGTGGGGGGTTATATGGGGGCATTATACTGTGTGGGGGGTTTATAGGGGCATTATACTGTGTGGGGGGGTGTATGGGGGCATTATACTGTGTGTGGGGTTTTATTGGGTCATTATACCGTGTGGGGGTTATATGGGGGCGTTATATTCTGGGCTGAGCTGGATGTGTATGGGTGGGGACTGGGCGGGGTTAGGGGTGTGTCTTATAATGATCCTCACATTTGATGCTGTGATTATGAGACGTGTCCCTGTCTTCATGTCCCTGATGTTTGTACAATAGAGGCGGCCCATGGGGGGGGGGGTCCTGGGGTCAGGCGGCTTTTCTCTTCTACAGGGGGATGGTCGGGGGCGCTCGGCACTGGGCCATCCTGTCCCGGGAATGTGATGACATGCGGAGCACCAGCAGATGACCCTGATTTGGGAATTGGTGAGGGGCCCTCTCTATGTAATATATCTGTGTGTACGGTCTATGTGCACATTCACACCCGCCGTAGTCGCTGGAACGTTTATCTGCTGGTTTCCATGTTCCTGCTGTTCTTTATTACACTGAACCTCAATGATTGACAGCGGGTGCTGCTCACAGACGCGGGAGATTGCAGGAGTGAGAGGGCGCCACTCACAGGTGGATGCGGGTAATAAAAGAGCCGTCGGCAGTTAGGAAGCTGCTGCTGGTGGAGAAGCCTGCGGTGTCCCGGTAATAAGTGAGCAGACATCTATGTCCGTGCTTTGTGCACTTGATTTTGCTGACCTGGGAGGACTGGCAGAGGAAGCTAATGGAGCGCTGCGCGGTGTGTGCGAGGAGAGAAATAACCGGACATGATACGGGGGCCCTGGGGAGACTTGACACGCTATTCCTCTTGCATGGGCGACGCTTTACACGCAACTGTTGGCACAACACGGAGAGCAGCCAGGGATTTGTGCCCCTCCTGCACTTGTGAGAAGCCGCTGCGCCTTCCATCAGTGATTTCTGCTTCTCGGAGACTGACCTCAATCCTGCTGCTAATAAGGGCGAGAATCTCTGCGTCCCACCGCCCCAAAACTGTTACCCTCAGCACAGCCGCTGCCGCCCTTACATGTGGGGAGAAACGGGGGGCGCCTAATGTTACGTGGGATCCCCAGACTGTGAGTGTGAAATATGGGGAGACTATAATATTATCCAGTGTAATAAGAGGTCATGTTATATTCAACATTCAGGCTCGTCTATCAATATCTTCTGATTAACAAATGTGCACCCCGTACGACAAACTATGGGGGAGATGTATAGACCTGGAGCACAGATCACCTATAGAAGACTGAGTGCCCGGATTCAGATCACTGTATATAACCCGGATCACCGTATGTAACCCGGATCACTATATATAACCCGGATCACTGTATATAACCCGGATCACTGTATATAACCCAGATCACTGTATATAACCCGGATTACTATATATAACCCGGATTACTATATATAACCCGGATCACTGTATATAACCCGGATCACTGTATATAACCCGATCGCTGTATATAACCCGGATCACTGTATATATAACCCGGATCACCGTATGTAACCCGGATCACTATATATAACCCGGATCACTGTATATAACCCGGATCACTATATATAACCCGGATCACTGTATATAACCCGGATCACTGTATATAACCCGGATCACTGTATATAACCCGGATCACTGTATATAACCCGGATCGCTGTATATAACCCGGATTACTATATATAACCCGGATTACTATATATAACCCGGATCACTGTATATAACCCGGATCACTGTATATAACCCAGATCACCCTATATAACCCGGATCGCTGTATATAACCCGGATCACTGTATATAACCCGGATCACTGTATATAACCCGGATCGCTGTATATAACCCGGATCACTGTATATATAACCCGGATCACCGTATGTAACCCGGATCACTGTATATAACCCAGATCACTGTATATAACCCGGATCACTGTATATAAACCGGATCACTGTATATATAACCCGGATCACCGTATGTAACCCGGATCACTATATATAACCCGGATCACTGTATATAACCCGGATCACTGTATATAACCCGGATCACTGTATATAACCCGGATCGCTGTATATAACCCGGATCACCGTATATAACCCGGATCACTGTATATAACCCGGATCACTGTATATAACCCGGATCACTGTATATAACCCGGATCGCTGTATATAACCCGGATCACTATATATAACCAGGATCACTGTATATAACCCGGATCACTGTATATAACCCGGATCACTGTATATATAACCCGGATCACTATATATAACCCGGATCACTGTATATATAACCCGGATCACTGTATATAACCCGGATCACCCTATATAACCCGGATCACCATATATAACCCGGATCACTATATATAACCCGGATCACTGTATATAACCCGGATCACTGTATATATAACCCGGATCACTGTATATATAACCCGGATCACCGTATATATAACCCGGATCACTGTATATAACCCGGATCACTATATATAACCCGGATCACTGTATATAACCCGGATCACTGTATATAACCCGGATCACTGTATATAACCCGGATCACTGTATATAACCCGGATCGCTGTATATAACCCGGATTACTATATATAACCCGGATCACTGTATATAACCCGGATCACTGTATATAACCCGGATCACTGTATATAACCCGAATCACTGTATATAACCCGGATCACTGTATATAACCCGGATCACTGTATATAACCCAGATCACTGTATATATAACCCGGATCACTGTATATAACCCGGATCACTGTATATAACCCGGATCACTGTATATAACCCGGATCACTGTATATAACCCGAATCGCTGTATATATAACCCGGATTGCTGTATATATAACCCGGATCACTCTATATAACCCGGATCACCGTATATAACCCTGATCACTGTATATAACCCGGATCACCATATATAACCTGGATCACTGTATATAACCCGGATCACTGTATATAACCCGGATCACTGTATATAACCCGGATCACTGTATATAACCCGGATCACTGTATATTACCCGGATCACTGTATATAACCCGAATCGCTGTATATATAACCCGGATTGCTATATATATAACCCGGATCACTCTATATAACCCGGATCACCGTATATAACCCTGATCACTGTATATAACCCGGATCACCCTATATAACCTGGATCACCCTATATAACCCAGATCACCCTATATAACCTGGATCACCCTATATAACCCGGATCACTATATATAACCCGGATCACTCTATATAACCCAGATCACTGTATATATAACCCGGATCACTGTATATATAACCCGGATCACCGTATATATAACCCGGATCACTGTATATAACCCGGATGACTGTATATAACCCGGATCACTGTATATAACCCGGATCACTGTATATAACCCGGATCACTGTATATAACCCGAATCGCTGTATATATAACCCGGATTGCTGTATATATAACCCGGATCACTCTATATAACCCGGATCACCGTATATAACCCTGATCACTGTATATAACCCGGATCACCCTATATAACCTGGATCACCCTATATAACCCAGATCACCCTATATAACCTGGATCACCCTATATAACCCGGATCACTATATATAACCCGGATCACTCTATATAACCCGGATCACTGTATATATAACCCGGATCACTGTATATATAACCCGGATCACCGTATATATAACCCGGATCACTGTATATAACCCGAATCACTGTATATAACCCGAATCACTGTATATAACCCGAATCACTGTATATAACCCGGATCACTGTATATATAACCTGGATCACTGTATATAACCCGGATCACTGTATATATAACCCGGATCACTGTATATAACCCGGATCACTGTATATATAACCCGGATCACTGTATATAACCCGGATCACCATAAATAACCCGGATCACTATATATAACCCGGATCACCCTATATAACCCGGATCACTATATATAACCCGGATCACTTTATATAACCCGGATCACTATATATAACCCGGATCACTGTATATATAACCAGGATCACTGTATATAACCCAGAACACTGTATATATAACCCGGATCACTGTATTTAACCCGGATCACCCTATATAACCCGGATCACCCTATATAACCTGGATCACTATATATAACCCGGATCACTCTATATAACCCGGATCACTGTATATATAACCCGGATCACTGTATATATAACCCGAATCACTGTATATATAACCCGAATCACTGTATATATAACCCGGATCACCGTATATAACCCAGATCACCCTATATAACCTGGATCACCCTATATAACCCGGATCACCGTATATATAACCCGGATCACTGTATATAACCCGGATCACTGTATATAACCCGGATCACTGTATATAACCCGAATCACTGTATATAACCCGAATCACTGTATATAACCCGGATCACTGTATATATAACCCGAATCACTGTATATAACCCGGATCACTGTATATATAACCCGGATCACTGTATATATAACCCGGATCACTGTATATAACCCGGATCACTGTATATAACCCGGATCACTGTATATATAACCCGGATCACTGTATATAACCCGGATCACTGTATATAACCCGGATCACTGTATATAACCCGGATCACTGTATATATAACCCGGATCACTGTATATAACACAGATCACCCTATATAACCTGGATCACCGTATATAACCCGGATCACTGTATATATAACCTGGATCACTGTATATAACCTGGATCACTGTATGTAACCCGGATCACTGTATATAACCCGGATCACTGTATATAACCCGGATCACTGTATATAACCCGAATCGCTGTATATATAACCCGGATTGCTGTATATATAACCCGGATCACTCTATATAACCCGGATCACTGTATATAACCCGGATCACCATATATAACCTGGATCACTCTATATAACCCGGATCACCATATATAACACGGATCACTCTATATAACCTGGACCACTCTATATAACCCGGATCACTCTATATAACCCGGATCACCGTATATAACCCGGATCACTGTATATAACCCGGATCACTGTATATAACCCGGATCACTGTATATATAACCCGGATCACTGTATATAACCCGGATCACTGTATATAACCCGGATCACCCTATATAACCCGGATCACTGTATATAACCCGGATCACTGTATATATAACCCGGATCACTGTATATAACCCGGATCACTGTATATAACCTGGATCACTGTATATAACCCGAATCACTGTATATAACCCGGATCACTGTATATATAACCCGGATCACTGTATATAACCCGGATCACTGTATATAACCCGGATCACTGTATATATAACCCGGATCACTGTATATAACCCGGATCACCGTATATAACCCAGATCACTGTATATAACCCGGATCACTGTATATATAACCCGGATCACTGTATATAACCCGAATCACTGTATATAACCCGGATCACTGTATATATAACCCGGATCACTGTATATAACCCGGATCACTGTATATAACCCGGATCACTGTATATATAACCCGGATCACTGTATATAACCCGGATCACTTTATATAACCCGGATCACTGTATATAACACAGATCACCCTATATAACCTGGATCACCGTATATAACCCGGATCACTCGATATAACCTGGATCACTGTATATAACCCGGATCACTATATATAACCCGGATCACTGTATATAACCCGGATTACTGTATATAACCCAGATCACCCTATATAACCTGGATCACCGTATATAACCCGGATCACTCTATATAACCTGGATCACTGTATATAACCCGGATCACTGTATATAACCCAGATCACCCTATATAACCTGGATCACTCTATATAACCTGGATCACTGTATATAACCCAGATCACCCTATATAACCCGAATCACTGTATATATAACCCGAATCACTGTATATATAACCCGGATCACTGTATATAACCTGGATCACTGTATATAACCCGGATCACTGTATATAACCCGGATTACTGTATATAACCCAGATCACCCTATATAACCTGGATCACCGTATATAACCCGGATCACTCCATATAACCTGGATCACTCTATATAACCTGGATCACTGTATATAACCCAGATCACCGTATATAACCCAGATCACCGTATATAACCCGGATCACTGTATATAACCCGGATTACTGTATATAACCCAGATCACCCTATATAACCTGGATCACTGTATATATATAACCCGGATCACTGTATATAACCTGGATCACTGTATATAACCCTGGATCACTGTATATAACCCAGATTACCCTATATAACCTGGATCACTCTATATAACCTGGATCACTGTATATAACCCAGATCACCCTATATAACCTGGATCACCGTATATAACCCGGATCACTGTATATAACCCGGATCACTGTATATAACCCGGATCACTGTATATAACCCGGATTACTCTATATAACCTGGATCACTCTATATAGTAGTGGAGAGGTCTTCTCTTTAGTTAGGAGGTCTTCTGTTTAGTGGAGAGTAGTGGAGAGGTCTTCTCTTTATTGGAGAGGTCTTATCTTTAGTAGAGAGTAGTGGAGAGGTCTTCTCTTTAGCGGAGAGTAATGGAGAGGTCTTCTCTTTAGTTAGGAGGTCTTCCATTTATTGGGGCATTCTTCTCTTTAGTCTAGAGTTGTGGAGTGGTCTTCTCTTTAGTTAGGAGGACTTCTCTTTAGTGGAGAGGACTTCTCTTTAGTTAGGAGGTCTTCTCTGTAGTGGAGAGTAGTGGAGAGGTCTTCTCTTTAGTAGAGAGGTCTTCTCTTTAGTGGAGAGGTCTTCTCTTTAGTTAGGAGGTCTTCTCTTTAGTGGAGAGTAGTGGAGAGGTCTCTTTAGTTAGGAGGTCTTCTCTTTAGTGGAGAGTAGTGGAGAGGTCTTCTCTTTAGTGGAGAGGTCTTCTCTTTAGTTAGGAGGTCTTCTCTTAAGTGGAGAAGTCTTCTCTTTAATTAGGAGGTCTTCTCTTTAGTGGAGAGTAGTGGAGAGGTCTTCTCTTTAGTGGAGAGTAGTGGAGAGGTCTTCTCTTTAGTGGAGAGGTCTTCTCTTTAGTTAGGAGGTCTTCTCTGTAGTGGAGAGGTCTTCTTTTTAGTTAGGAGGTCTTCTCTTAAGTGGAAAGTAGTGGAGTGGTCTTCTCTTTAGTTAGCAGGTCTTCTCTTTAGTGGAGAGGTCGTCTCTTTAGTGGAGAGGTCGTCTCTTTAGTTAGGAGGTCTTCCCTTTAGTGGAGAGTAGTGGAGAGGTCTTCTCTTTAGCTAGGAAGTCTTCTCTTTAGTGGAGAGTAGTGGAGAGGTCTTCTCTTTAGTGGAGAGGTCTTCTCTTTAGTTAGGAGGTCTTCTCTTAAGTGGAGAAGTCTTCTCTTTAATTAGGAGGTCTTCTCTTTAGTGGAGAGTAGTGGAGAGGTCTTCTCTTTAGTGGAGAGGTCTTCTCTTTAGTTAGGAGGTCTTCTCTGTAGTGGAGAGGTCTTCTTTTTAGTTAGGAGGTCTTCTCTTAAGTGGAAAGTAGTGGAGTGGTCTTCTCTTTAGTTAGGAGGTCTTCTCTTTAGTGGAGAGGTCGTCTCTTTAGTGGAGAGGTCGTCTCTTTAGTGGAGAGGTCGTCTCTTTAGTTAGGAGGTCTTCCCTTTAGTGGAGAGTAGTGGAAAGGTCTTCTCTTTAGTGGATAGGTCTTCTCTTTAGTGGAGAGTAGTGGAGAGGTCTTCTCTTTAGCTAGGAAGTCTTCTCTTTAGTGGAGAGTAGTGGATAGGTCTTCTCTTTAGTTGAGAGGTCTTCTCTTTAGTTAGGAGGTCTTCTCTTAAGTGGAGAAGTCTTCTCTTTAGTTAGGAGGTCTTCTCTTTAGTGGAGAGTAGTGGAGAGGTCTTCTCTTTAGTGGAGAGTAGTGGAGAGGTCTTCTCTTTAGTGGAGAGGTCTTTTCTTTAGTGGAGAGGTCTTCTCTTTAGTTAGGAGGTCTTCTCTTTAGTGGAGAGTAGTGGACAGGTCTTCTCTTTAGTGGAAAGTAGTGGAGAGGTCTTCTCTTTAGTGGAGAGGTCTTCTCTTTAGTGGGACAGTCATCATTTTAGTAGCTTTCATGGCACAGTCAACATTGTCACAGCTCGTTATATTTATTCACTCCACAATCATATTCACGGAGGAAATCTACACTTCTGAGGTCGAACTTCATAGACATCATTGGCTCTTACGCTATAATCACTCGCAGCTGCACAGTCTGCACATTGTACTGTAGGTTAAATAAGCAGAAGTGAAATCCTCCGTGCCTCCCCCTCCTGCCATTTGTAGTTTACGCATTTCCTCGCTACCTGATCATGAGAACAAAAAGAGATATTTCCACAAAGTACAAAAGTCAATATTTACTCCACGTTCTTGAACAGAAATCTTGTTAGTTCAGCAAATGAAAAATCCAAATTCCCAAAGAGGGACCAGAGCAAAACGAGCAAGACCTTCCCTCCCGGGAAGAAAGATTACCGTGCTGGGAGAGCAGTCACCTCATCTCTATGGACCTCACTACCACCCTCTGTAAAATTCTGGGTAAATAATGGGACAGGCACTAAGAGCCAATTCATAATAACATATAAAAAAAACAGGACAGGCGCAAATGTTCTAATATTAGGATCTCTGGACAAAAAGGTTTCTAGAAGTTGAAGTCTAGGGAGCTCCTTCTTTTAAGAGCAGGGAAATAATGAGGATTTCTATTTATGAGGCGGAGAGAAATATTTTTGAGTTCTCAGCGCTGATTCTTGGTTCCATATTGAAGGGATTTATATTACTAGTGGTCATCTTACCATTATACTTACTAACATATCATCTGTTAAGCCCGGGTGTAGCTGGGGGGCATTTACACTTTATCTTGGGTAATGAAAAGCCTGGCTACAGCTCTGTGCTGAGTAGGGACCTCAAGGACAGGAGGGTCCAGGGGTGGGGTGGTCACTGCTTGCAGGGCCAATAAGTTATATCAGGACTGTCTGGCTAGGATAATGCAATATGTCCACAGTGGAGCTTGTTCCTATCCCGTTGGTAGGGAAGACGTCTACATATGGGGATTCCTTCCACACAATCTGTCTATAGTGTCTGTCCTGTATGTGGAGCTCGTGTCATGGAAGTTTATCGGTCTCTATCATCCGTCCTTCCTCTCTTGGGCCACAGCTGTATCCGGGCAGCAGAAGTGCTAAGAGACGCATCATATACAGTCCAATGATGGAGAAATGGTGTCTCCCATGAAGCTCCGAGGTCACGTCCCTCATCCTCCTACTCTCGAGCAGCTCAGCAACAAGAAATATTCCGCTTTTTTCATGTAGGAAATGATTACACTGGGCGGTGCATAGTGGGCACAATATAAAGATACCGTAAATCTGGCGTTGTCCATTGACGGAGGCATCGTATTTAGTGAGCGTTTCCCATGTCGCACTTCTCTTTAATGAATCCACACCCCATCTTATCGGTCTCCCACATCGTTTTCCCCATCAGCTCCTCAGCCCCCACGTCCCCTCTCTCCAGGCTGTAATAATGCTCAGGGACCAGTAATCACAGGTAAGGATTGTTCTAGAAGACGCGGGAGCCTCTAATTCCAGTGCAATTGTCTGAAATATGTTCTGTTTACTGCGAATATTCTGAAAATGATTTCTGAAATGAATATTTTGCTATCAGCAGAGAAACATCCAATCTCTTCCTACAGGACAAATAGTTTTCTGTATTTACTGGGGAGTTTTTCCTGCTCCTTCTGTCGCTGATTACTCAGCGCTCGTGATCCCCATACAGAATCCCAGGAGAGATCGTCCCTCCTGCCAGCCGCAAATCCGCACAGATCATGTAGAAAGGACTGAACTAAGCCTGATGAAAAGAAGCAATTATCTCCATATAACATCCCATGTCGCTTGTAACAATGCTGAGTCTGAAGAAAGTGGAGTCACCGAAGAGTCACAACACTCCACGCATATAAACCATGTGCTGGGGCGCTTCAGGAGAGATTATTAGCAAGTAAAAGAGTCAGAGGAAGTCATAGAGGAGTCACAGGGGATTCATATGGAAGTCATAGAGGAGTCACAGGGGATTTATATGGAAGTCATAGAGGAGTCACAGGGGAATCATATGGAAGTCATAGAGGAGTCACAGGGGATTTATATGGAAGTCATAGAGGAGTCACAGGGGATTTATATGGAAGTCATAGAGGAGTCACAGGGGATTCATATGGAAGTCATAGAGGAGTCACAGGGGATTCATATGGAAGTCATAGAGGAGTCACAGGGGAATCATATGGAAGTCATAGAGGAGTCACAGGGGATTTATATGGAAGTCATAGAGGAGTCACAGGGGAATCATATGGAAGTCATAGAGGAGTCACAGGGGATTTATATGGAAGTCATAGAGGAGTCACAGGGGATTTATATGGAAGTCATAGAGGAGTCACAGGGGATTCATATGGAAGTCATAGAGGAGTCACAGCGGATTTATATGGAAGTCATAGAGGAGTCACAGGGGATTCATATGGAAGTCATAGAGGAGTCACAGCGGATTTATATGGAAGTCATAGAGGAGTCACAGGGGATTCATATGGAAGTCATAGAGGAGTCACAGGGGATTCATATGGAAGTCATAGAGGAGTCACAGGGGAATCATATGGAAGTCATAGAGGAGTCACAGGGGATTCATATGGAAGTCATAGAGGAGTCACAGGGGATTCATATGGAAGTCATAGAGGAGTCACAGGGGAATCATATGGAAGTCATAGAGGAGTCACAGGGGATTCATATGGAAGTCATAGAGGAGTCACAGGGGATTCATATGGAAGTCATAGAGGAGTCACAGCGGATTTATATGGAAGTCATAGAGGAGTCACAGGGGATTCATATGGAAGTCATAAGAGGAGTCACAAGGGATTCATATGGAAGTCATAGAGGAGTCACAAGGGATTCATATGGAAGTCATAGAGGAGTCACAGGGGATTCATATGGAAGTCATAGAGGAGTCACAGGGGATTTATATGGAAGTCATAGAGGAGTCACAGGGGATTCATATGGAAGTCATAGAGGAGTCACAGGGGATTTATATGGAAGTCATAGAGGAGTCACAGGGGATTCATATGGAAGTCATAAGAGGAGTCACAAGGGATTCATATGGAAGTCATAGAGGAGTCACAAGGGATTCATATGGAAGTCATAGAGGAGTCACAGGGGATTCATATGGAAGTCATAGAGGAGTCACAGGGGATTCATATGGAAGTTATAGAGGAAACACATGAAAGTCATGGAGGAGTCACAGGGGATTCATATGGAAGTCATAGAGGAGTCACAGGGGATTTATATGGAAGTCATAGAGGAGTCACAGGGGATTCATATGGAAGTCATAGAGGAGTCACAGGGGAATCATATGGAAGTCATAGAGGAGTCACAGGGGAATCATATGGAAGTCATAGAGGAGTCACAGGGGATTCATATGGAAGTCATAGAGGAGTCACATGTGATTCATATGGAAGTCATAGAGGAGTCACAGGGGATTCATATGGAAGTCATAGAGGAGTCACAGGGGATTCATATGGAAGTCATAGAGGAGTCACAGGGGATTCATATGGAAGTCATAAGAGGAGTCACAAGGGATTCATATGGAAGTCATAGAGGAGTCACAAGGGATTCATATGGAAGTCATAGAGGAGTCACAGGGGATTCATATGGAAGTCATAGAGGAGTCACAGGGGATTTATATGGAAGTCATAGAGGAGTCACAGGGGATTCATATGGAAGTCATAGAGGAGTCACAGGGGATTTATATGGAAGTCATAGAGGAGTCACAGGGGATTCATATGGAAGTCATAAGAGGAGTCACAAGGGATTCATATGGAAGTCATAGAGGAGTCACAAGGGATTCATATGGAAGTCATAGAGGAGTCACAGGGGATTCATATGGAAGTCATAGAGGAGTCACAGGGGATTCATATGGAAGTTATAGAGGAAACACATGAAAGTCATGGAGGAGTCACAGGGGATTCATATGGAAGTCATAGAGGAGTCACAGGGGATTTATATGGAAGTCATAGAGGAGTCACAGGGGATTCATATGGAAGTCATAGAGGAGTCACAGGGGAATCATATGGAAGTCATAGAGGAGTCACAGGGGAATCATATGGAAGTCATAGAGGAGTCACAGGGGATTCATATGGAAGTCATAGAGGAGTCACAGGGGATTCATATGGAAGTCATAGAGGAGTCACAGGGGATTCATATGGAAGTTATAGAGGAAACACATGAAAGTCATGGAGGAGTCACAGGGGATTCATATGGAAGTCATAGAGGAGTCACAGGGGATTTATATGGAAGTCATAGAGGAGTCACAGGGGATTCATATGGAAGTCATAGAGGAGTCACAGGGGAATCATATGGAAGTCATAGAGGAGTCACAGGGGAATCATATGGAAGTCATAGAGGAGTCACATGTGATTCATATGGAAGTCATAGAGGAGTCACAGGGGATTCATATGGAAGTCATAGAGGAGTCACAGGGGATTCATATGGAAGTCATAGAGGAGTCACAGGGGATTCATATGGAAGTCATAGAGGAGTCACAGGGGAATCATATGGAAGTCATAGAGGAGTCACAGGGAATTTATATGGAAGTCATAGAGGAGTCACAGGGGATTCATATGGAAGTTATAGAGGAAACACATGGAAGTCATGGAGGAGTCACAGGGGATTCACAAAAAGAGTCATATACAGGAGTCATATGGGAGTCATAAAAGAGACACAGGGGATTTATAGAGGAGCCACATGGGGAGTCACAGAAGAGCTATAGAGGAGCAATATAGAAAACACATGGGAGCTCAGGAAGAATCACAGGGGAGTCATGGCAGACTGACAGTTGTTTAATAGAGGAGTCACAGAAAAGTCAGGAGGAGTCACAGTGGATCACATGGAAGAGTCATAGTTGATCACACAAAGGAGTCAGAGTGGATCACATAGAGGAGTCACAGTGGATCACATAGAAGAGTCACAGTGGATCACATAGAGGAGTCACAGTGGATCACATAGAAGAGTCGCAGTGGATCAAATAGAGGAGTCACAGTGGATCACATAGAGGAGTCACAGTGGATCACATAGAGGAGTCATAGTGGATCACATAGAGGAGTCATAGTGGATCACATAGAGGAGTCATAGTGGATCACATAGAGGAGTCATAGTGAATCACATAGAGGAGTTATAGTGGATCACATAGAGGAGACATAGTGGATCACATAGAGGAGTCATAGTGGCTCACATTGAGGAGTCACATTGGATCACATAGAGGAGTCATAGTGGATCACATAGAGGAGTCATAGTGGATCACATAGAGGAGTCATAGTGGATCACATAGAGGCGTCATAGTGGATCACATAGAGGAGTCATAGTGGATCACATAGAGGAGTCATAGTGGATCACATTGAGGAGTCACATTGTATCACATAGAGGAGTCATAGTGGATCACATAGAGGAGTCATAGTGGATCACATAGAGGAGTCATAGTGGATCACATAGAGGAGTCATAGTGGATCACATAGAGGAGTCACAGTGGATCACATAGAGGAGTCACAGTGGATCACATAGAGGAGTCACAGTGGATCACATAGAGGAGTCACAGTGGATCACATAGAGGAGTCACAGTGGATCACATAGAGGAGTCATAGTGGATCACATAGAAGAGTCATAGTGGATCACATAGAGGAGTCATAGTGGATCACATAGAGGAGTCACGTTGGATCACATAGAGGAGTCACGTTGGATCACATAGAAGAGTCACAGTGGATCACATAGAGGAGTCACAGTGGATAACATAGAGGAGTCACAGTGGATAACATAGAGGAGTCATAGTGGATCACATAGAGGAGTCATTGGGGATCACATAGAGGAGTCATAGTGGATCACATAGAGGAGTCATCGTGGATCACACAGAGGAGTCATAGTGGATCACATAGAGGAGTGATAGTGGATTACATAGAGGAGTCACGTTGGATCACATAGAGGAGTCACGTTGGATCACATAGAGGAGTCACGTTGGATCACATAGAGGAGTCACAGTGGATCACATAGAGGAGTCATAGTGGATCACATAGAGGAGTCATAGTGGATCACATAGAGGAGTCACAGTGGATCACATAGAGGAGTCACAGTGGATCACATAGAGGAGTCATAGTGGATCACATAGAAGAGTCATAGTGGATCACATAGAGGAGTCATAGTGGATCACATAGAGGAGTCACGTTGGATCACATAGAGGAGTCACGTTGGATCACATAGAAGAGTCACAGTGGATCACATAGAGGAGTCACAGTGGATAACATAGAGGAGTCACAGTGGATAACATAGAGGAGTCATAGTGGATCACATAGAGGAGTCATTGGGGATCACATAGAGGAGTCATAGTGGATCACATAGAGGAGTCATCGTGGATCACACAGAGGAGTCATAGTGGATCACATAGAGGAGTGATAGTGGATCACATAGAGGAGTCACGTTGGATCACATAGAGGAGTCACGTTGGATCACATAGAGGAGTCACGTTGGATCACATAGAGGAGTCACAGTGGATCACATAGAGGAGTCATAGTGGATCACATAGAGGAGTCATAGTGGATCACATAGAGGAGTCATTGTGGATCACATAGAGGAGTCATAGTGGATCACATAGAGGAGTCATCGTGGATCACATAGAGGAGTCATAGTGGATCACATAGAGGAGTGATAGTGGATCACATAGAGGAGTCATAGTGGATCACATAGAGGAGTCATAGTGGATCACATTGAGGAGTCACGTTGGATCACATACAGGAGTCATAGTGGATCACATTGAGGAGTCATGTTGGATCACATAGAGGAGTCACAGTGGACCACATAGAGGAGTCATAGTGGATCACATAGAGGAGTCATAGTGGATCACATAGAGGAGTCATAGTGGATCACATAGAGGAGTCATAGTGGATCAAATAGAGGAGTCATAGTGGATCACATAGAGGAGTCTTAGTGGATCACATTGAGGAGTCACATTGGATAACATAGAGGAGTCATAGTGGATCACATAGAGGAGTCATAGTGGATCACATAGAGGAGTCATAGTGGATCACATAGAGGAGTCAACAGTGACCCACAACTGGTGGGGAGAGAACTGTAATACCCCATTCCTAGGCAACATCAGACAAATGGAAAGCTGTGGATCCAGGCAGAGAATTCTGAATCATTTGTCTGAAGGGACAAGAAGCTGCTTCAAAATGTCTCAGTCTTGGTTTCATTTCAGATTATTTCCACACACAGACTCTTTCTTTACCCCTGTAGCCCCCCGGTACCTGCCCTGCCTGACCCAGCAATTTCTATCTGAGGGAAGGAGCAGCTCAGCAGGGTGTCTCTGGGGGGCTGGAGTGCACATCAATCTCTCTGTGTTTTGTGAAGTTGGAAGGACACCTTGAAAACTTCTCTTTTTGCTGGAAAGAATAAAGAGTCAGAGATTTTTCCCTCCGTTCCATTGAGAAGAATGAACATATTTCCATCACTAGGAATGAATGTTAACACCGGGCCTCTTACAGGACTTCTCCAGCTGCTCGGGATGTGCGGGTTGTCCGTTGTGTGTCTTCTCCAGCTGCTCGGGATGTGCGGGTTGTCCGTTGTGTGACTTCTCCAGCTGCTCGGGATGTGTGGGTTGTCCGTTGTGTGACTTCTCCAGCTGCTCGGGATGTGTGTGTAGTCCATTGTGTGACTTCTCCAGCTGCTCGGGATGTGCGGGTTGTCCGTTGTGTGTCTTCTCCAGCTGCTCAGGATGTGTGGGTTGTCCGTTTTGTGACTTCTCCAGCTGCTCGGGATGTGTGGGTTGCCCGTTGAGTGACTTCTCCAGCTGCTCGGGATGTGCCGGTTGCCCGTTGTGTGACTTTTCCAGCTGCTCGGGATGTGTGGGTTGTCCGTTGTGTGACTTCTCCAGCTGCTCGGGATGTGCGGGTTGTCCATTGTGTGACTGCTCGGAATGTGCGGGTTGTCCATTGTGTGACTTCTCCAGCTGCTCGGGATGTGCCGGTTGTCCATTGTGTGACTTCTCCAGCTGCTCGGGATGTGCGGGTTGTCCGTTGTGTGACTTCTCCAGCTGCTCGGGATGTGCCGGTTGTCCGTTGTGTGACTTCTCCAGCTGCTCGGGATGTGTGGGTTGCCCGTTGAGTGACTTCTCCAGCTGCTCGGGATGTGCCGGTTGCCCGTTGTGTGACTTTTCCAGCTGCTCGGGATGTGCCGGTTGTCCATTGTGTGACTTCTCCAGCTGCTCGGGATGTGCGGGTTGTCCATTGTGTGACTGCTCGGAATGTGCGAGTTGTCTGTTGTGTGACTTCTTCAGCTGCTCCTGATGTGCGGATAGTCCATTGTCTGACTTCTCCAGCTGCTCGGGATGTGTGTGTTGCCTGTTGTGTGACTTTTCCAGCTGCTCGGGATGTGTGCGTTGTCCATTGTGTGACTGCTCAGAATGTGCGGGTTGTCTGTTGTGTGACTTCTTCAGCTGCTCGGGATGTGTGGGTTGTCCATTGTGTGACTGCTCGGGATGTGTGGGTTGTCCGTTGTGTGACTGCTCAGGATGTGTGGGTAGTCCGTTGTGTGAATGCTCGGGATGCGTGGGTAGTCCGTTGTGTGACTGCTCGGGATGTGTGGGTAGTCCGTTGTGTGACTGCTCGGGATGTGTGGGTAGTCCGTTGTGTGACAGCTCGGGAGTGGGTTGTCAGTCCAGGTCTGAGGATATCACCGTTGTGTTGTGTCAGTCCAGGTCTGAGGATATCACCGTTGTGTCAGTCCATGTCTGGGGATATATTACCGTTGTGTTGTGTCAGTCCAGGTCTGGGGATATATTACCGTTGTATCGTGTCAGTCCAGGTCTGGGGATATATTACCGTTGTGTCGTGTCAGTCCAGGTCTGGGGATATATTACCGTTGTGTCGTGTCAGTCCAGGTCTGGGGATATATTACCGTTGTGTCGTGTCAGTCCAGGTCTGGGGATATATTACCGTTGTGTCGTGTCAGTCCATATCTGGGGATATATTACCGTTGTGTTGTGTCAGTCCAGGTCTGGGGATATATTACCGTTGTGTCGTGTCAGTCCATATCTGGGGATATATTACCGTTGTGTTGTGTCAGTCCGGGTCTGGGGATATATTACCGTCGTGTCAGTCCAGGTCTGGGGATATATTACCGTTGTGTCATTCCAGGTCTGGGGATATATCACCGTTGTGTCATTCCAGGTCTGGGGATATATTACCGTTGTGTCGCGTCAGTCCAGGTCTGGGGATATATTATTGTTGTGTCGTGTCAGTCCATGTCTGGGGATATATTACCGTTGTGTCGTGTTAGTCCGGGTCTGGGGATATATTACCGTTGTGTCATTCCAGGTCTGGGGATATATCACCGTTGTGTCATTCCAGGTCTGGGGATATATTACCGTTGTGTCGCGTCAGTCCAGGTCTGGGGATATATTATTGTTGTGTCATGTCAGTCCAGGTCTGGGGATATATTACCGTTGTGTCGTGTTAGTCCGGGTCTGGGGATATATTACCGTTGTGTCGTGTCAGTCCATATCTGGGGATATATTACCGTTGTGTTGTGTCAGTCCGGGTCTGGGGATATATTACCGTCGTGTCAGTCCATGTCTGGGGATATATTACCGTTGTGTTGTGTCAGTCCGGGTCTGGGGATATATTACCGTCGTGTCAGTCCAGGTCTGGGGATATATTACCGTTGTGTCGTGTCAGTCCAGGTCTGGGGATATATTACCGTTGTGTCATTCCAGGTCTGGGGATATATCACCGTTGTGTCATTCCAGGTCTGGGGATATATTACCGTTGTGTCGTGTCAGTCCAGGTCTGGGGATATATTACCGTTGTGTCGTGTCAGTCCAGGTCTGGGGATATATTACCGTTGTGTCGCGTCAGTCCAGGTCTGGGGATATATTATTGTTGTGTCGTGTCAGTCCAGGTCTGGGGATATATTACCGTTGTGTCGTGTCAGTCCAGGTCTGGGGATATATTACCGTTGAGTCGTGTCAGTCCAGGTCTGGGGATATATTACCGTTGTGTCATTCCAGGTCTGGGGATATATTACCGTTGTGTCGTGTCAGTCCAGGTCTCGGGATATATTATTGTTGTGTCGTGTCAGTCCAGGTCTGGGGATATATTACCGTTGTGTTGTGTCAGTCCAGGTCTGGGGATATATTACCGTTGTGTCCTGTCAGTCCAGGTCTGGGGATATCACTGTTGTGTCGCGTCAGTCCAGGTCTGAGGATATATTACTGTTGTGTCGTGTCAGTCCAGGTTTGGGGATATATTACCGTTGTGTTGTGTCAGTCCAGGTCTGGGGATATATTACCGTTGTGTCATGTCAGTCCAGGTCTGGGGATATATTACCGTTGTGTTGTGTCAGTCCAGGTCTGGGGATATATTACCGTTGTGTCGCGTCAGTCCAGGTCTGGGGATATATTACTGTTGTGTTGTGTCAGTCCAGGTCTGCGGATATAACCGTTGTGTCGTGTCAGTCCAGGTCTGGGGATATATTACCGTTGTGTTGTGTCAGTCCAGTTCTGGGGATATCACCGTTGTGTCATGTCAGTCCAGGTCTGGAGATATCACCGTTGTGTTGTGTCAGTCCAGGTCTGGGGATATATTACTGTTGTGTCCTGTCAGTCCAGGTCTGGGGATATATTACCGTTGTGTCGTGTCAGTCCATGTCTGGGGATATATTACCGTTGTGTCGTGTCAGTCCAGGTCTGGGGATATATTACCGTAGTGTCGCGTCAGTCCAGGTCTGGGGATATATTACCGTTGTGTTGTGTCAGTCCAGGTCTGGGGATATATTACCGTTGTGTTGTGTCAGTCCAGGTCTGGGGATATATTACCGTTGTGTCCTGTCAGTCCAGGTCTGGGGATATATCACCGTTGTGTTGTGTCAGTCCAGGTCTGGGGATATATTACCGTTGTGTCCTGTCAGTCCAGGTCTGGGGATATATTACCGTCGTGTCAGTCCAGGTCTGGGGATATATTACCGTTGTGTCGCGTCAGTCCAGGTCTGGGGATATATTACCGTTGTGTCAGTCCAGGTCTGGGGATATATTACCGTTGTGTCAGTCCAGGTCTGGGGATATATTACCGTTGTGTCAGTCCAGGTCTGGGGATATATTACCGTTGTGTTGTGTCAGTCCAGGTCTGGGGATATATTACCGTTGTGTCGTGTCAGTCCAGGTCTGAGGATATATTACCGTTGTGTCGTGTCAGTCCAGGTCTGGGGATATATTACCGTTGTGTCGTGTCAGTCCAGGTCTGGGGATATATTACCGTTGTGTCGTGTTAGTCCAGGTCTGAGGATATATTACCGTTGTGTTGTGTTAGTCCATGATCAGGGGACTGTAGAGTGCGTACACTCCTACCGGGGGGAAGTGGCTTCACCTACTCACCTTCCCCATTAATGGCCATACCTTTTCCCAAACCCCCTGTCCCTCTAATAAGACTCAGACACTTGGTTTGGATAAATTTGGCCACAGCAGCCATTTTATTTACAAACAAACATCAAGAACAACAATTTACAAATAATAATAACAATGGAAGGGGAGTCCTTGGAGCTACAAAAGTCTGTCACGAAACAGCCCACCTGCATAGTATTTTACTCCCAGCCGTCACCCTACTGGCTCAGGGGCACCGTTATACCTGCAGTTGGCTGACCTCAACCGCAACCACTCCCCGGGACACCACCCAGCGGGAGCCCAAATTGACCACTCCTCGGGACACCACCCAGCAGGAGCCCAAATTGACCAGACTACCAACCATAATAAATTGGGGAGGGACCATACCCCCTATGAATCCCCCCCCCCCACAGTAATTTACCACCAACTCCAAGGACCCCCAATCCGCCACACGAACATACTTAGACACCTTTAAGTATGCGAGCCCCCACCCAACAAGAGGGCCCTTTCGATACCTTCCTGCAGGCGCAGAGTCCACAGGTCGATCCCCACGGCCGTCAGGTACACACCATCACCTAGCCAATAATTATCCTGGCCATCCTCGAAGTCATAATGACGCACGAAGACCCCCCCGTTTCTCACCACGAAACTGCCCGATTAACCTTAACCCTGGCTTTATTTAACCGTGGCACCGATCTTGCATGCCGCCAAACCTTCCGCGGGACAATCTCTGCCCACACCACCTTAATACCCGGGAAAACGGACCATAACCTGAGTAGATCGTATTTTATATCCCTGATCAACTCACGAAAAGGACGACTACCCAAATCGTTACCCCCGACATGTAACACCAAGACATCCGGGGCCCTGTCCATCAGCGCAAACCGATGCACGTCCGGCAACACCCGACTCCACAGCATCCCCCTACTCCCCAGCCACCGCACGACTACATCTTCCCGCCGAAAACCCAACTGCCGCCCGTCCGGACGAACATCCGCCCCCCAATGAACGTTGGAATGCCCGACTATCCACACCAATCGGCCCGCGGGTCCTGAAAAAGAAAACCACTGATTAACAAAACGAGTAAGGATGCAAGCGAAAAATGGAGGAGGAGAGAAAAAGCGATGAGGGGGGCAGGAGGGAGTGTAGAGAAGGAGGGATTACGACTGGACTATCATATAAACTGAGGGCGCACATACAGCTGGAAACGGCGGGAATCCCATCGACCTATACGCTTTACCACTTCCTCACCCAATCCCCATGCCACCGCCTCTGTCGCTGCCCCAATCCAAAATTAATGGGGGGGAACAAAGCCTCCTCCAATCCCAACAGCCGCACACACTCCAATCCGTTACCAACACATCTTCCATTCTTAACCCCCCAGGTCTCCTTGTGCTAGGAGCCACCAGCTCCCCGACCCTCAGGGCCCCAAAAAATGCCCACGAGAACGCCAACCTATACAGGATCACCTCGTAGCTGGAAAAACAAATGTCACACAACACCCCCCACAACTGTTCCAGCAACATAAAAGACACTGGGCGCCGCCGATCCGGCAACGTCCTCCCTCTCTTGTACCCCCTCAGGGCCTGGCCAACCCAAAAACTTTTTGTAACATCCGTGTACCCCCGGACGTTACAACCAAAAACCAGGGCTGCCACAAAACGATTTACCTTGGACACTGACCAGCCCCCGAGACTTGCCCCAGAAAACTAACAACGCCACCACCCGATCATCATCCGTCACTACACCATCCAGAACTGCCAACCAACTCTCCCCCTCCCTCCATGCCGAATCATAAGCAGCCCAAGTACCCTGAGCAAGCGAAACCTGAATCAAACCTCCTGCGGCTCGTAACCCAGCCCCCACACCCATTCTGGGCAAGCGATCCCTTCCTCCTCCGCGTCCGGAGCCACCATCCTGAAACGCTCCCACTGCAAGCGAGAAAGAGAATCTGCGATGTCATTTTTGATCCCTGGCACATGAACCGCCACAACCCAAGCGTTCAAAGACAAGCAACGTAAAACCAAGTGCCTCAACAGCCGGACGACCGGGGGGGGATGACGCTGACACGTTGTTAATAGCCCCCACCACGCCCAAGTTGTCACAATGGAACCGTACCTTACTGTCCCGAAACCTCTCATTCCAAATTTCCACCGCCACTACTATGGGAAACAGCTCTAGGAATGCCAGGTTCTTCACCAAACCCAACTCCGCCCATTCCTCAGGCCACCGCGCCGCGCACCACTGACACCTGCAGTAAGCCCCAAATCCCACGCCCCCCGCAGCATCTGTAAACAGCTCCCAATCCACGCTGTCAACCACCGGGGCCATGATCAAGGACCTCCCATTATAATGATGTAAAAACTCAAACCAAACTGCCAAATCCGCCCTCAGCGCCTGTGTCAGACGAATAAAATGATGAGGGGCTGTCACCCCAGCCGTTGCTCCCGACAGCCGCCTGCTGAAAATCCGGCCCATGGGCATAATCCTGCAAGCCAAGTTAAGCCTACCCAACAATGACTGTAATGCACGTAACGTGATCTTACGCAAATGCCTAGCCCGGTCCACCTCAGCCTGTAACGCTACCCATTTATCTTCCGGGAGCCGACACTCCATCCTCAAAGAATCAATGGTGATTCCTAAAAAGACCAGACAGCAGCTAGGTCCCTCCGTTTTGTCCTGGGCCAAAGGCACACCGACCCTCCTTGCCACCCACTCCAGCGTGCTCAACAATGTAGCACAAACCGAAGACCCGCCGGGACCAACACACAGGAAATCATCCAAGTAATGTATGACCGACGAGACCCCCGCAACATCGCAAACCACCCACTCCAGGAAAGAACTAAAAGCCTCAAAATAGGCACAGGAAATAGAACACTCCATAGGGAGGCAGTGATCCACAAAATAAGCCCCGTCCCAATAACATCCTAACAGCCGTATGCTCTCAGGATGCACAGGGAGGAGGCGAAAGGCCGACTCAATATCCGTTTTTGCCATTAATGCACCCACACCGTAGCGGCGCACCCACGCAACCGCTGTATCAAACGACGTGTAAGCCACCGAGCAAAGTTCCGGAGAAATCCCATCATTAACCGATCGCCCCCTCGGGTAAGATAAATGATGTAAAAGCCTAAACTTATTCGGCTCCTTCTTAGGCACCACCCCCAGCGGTGACACCACCAGATCCGGTAAAGGGCAACTCTCCAACGGACCTGCCATGCGCCCCAACTCCACCTCCTTCCGCAACTTATCCCCTACTACCCCTGGATACTGCAACGCTGAACGCAAACTACGCAAGGTAAACGGCACCTTGTGAGCAGAGGCAGGGATACGGAAACCAACCCGAAAACCATCCAACACCAATCTTGCCCTGGACCTATCAGGGTACCTATTTAGAAAGGGCTCCATGTCTTCCCACCTCACCGGTGTCCGGCCCTTGACTAGCGCCCCCGGCCCCTCGTCCTTTTCCCTTCCGAAAACATTTAACCGCTCAGTGAGAGATCCCCCCGCAGGAGAAGCAGCTATGTTTGAACTTACAACCCGGTCCGAATTTACACTGGCCCTCATTAAACTGCCAGCAGAACCCGGATTTTCCTCCTGCCACCCCTGCTCCCCCCCAGAAGGCAATGAGGGGCCGGCCACCCTGGCCCCACCCCCCTTGAAAGGACTGGCCAAAACGCACTGGAGCCATGACCCGCAACCATAACCCTATGTCTTTGTTATCCCACCTAATGTAAGGTCTCACTGCCTTCCGCTGCCGGAACTGCTCATTATAGCGCAGCCACGTCTGCCCGCTGTAAATGCGATGAGCCTCTCCGATAGCATCCATATAACAGAAGAGGCCGGAACAATGTTCCGGCGTCTTCTGTCCAATTACGCTTGCCAAAATCGCAAACGCCTGCAACCAATTAACAAAAGTTTGGGGAATCAACCGATACCGACGTTTTTCCTCCTTCTCCTTCTTGCTTTCCAACCACTTCCCTTTATCTAAATTGAACTTCTCCAACGGCAACAATGAAAAAATGTCCACATATTCATCCCTCCATATTTTTTCCCCTTCCGGTTTCAGATGCGCCCCCAATGGGCCCTCAAAACAAACATAGACCTCGCCCTTCGCCTTATTATCCAACCGCACCTCATCCACTGCCACATCCTTTTCTGTCTGCACCGACACTGCCACACACGCTTCCATAGCCACCACCCCAGCTCCACATAGCGCTCTATCCACCACTGCAGGCCCCGACGGCCCCACCCAAGCTGCAACCGGGGACGGGGAACCTATCGCCCCCCCTCCGCATCGCGCCAAAAGGTCACGCACACAACACAACAATTCCTGAATCTCACCCCCACCACCCGTACTTCCTGTAATCCCCCCGCTACACCCCGGCAATCCCGTAGGCGAAAGTGAACCCCCACCCCCTACCCCCGGGGACCGAAATACAGCAGGCAATGAAAAAGTATGAGACAGCGACTCACCGGGCTGCGCAGGTGCTGTGTCCCCACCAGCCGGGGCGAAGGATCCATCCAGACGTCCCTCTTGGTCACCGAACTCCCAGTCGTCCACTTCATCCTGCCCAGACGGCCCAGGACAAGCGCCGCACGCATGACATCCCCGACCTTCTGATGGAGCGCTCTGGACCTGCGCCGATGAACTGGGCCTCTCCGCCCGTCTGTTGGGGGCCTCGTCCACCCCGCGGCCCGCAGGTAGCCGCCCTCCTGCCCGCCGTGTCACCACCGACCGTGGCACACGCCTGGAATTGGTTGCATCATCCTGGGTACAGGTGGGCTGCCCGACTGGAGCATCGCCAGCACAACCCACCGCAAGTCCTGGGTCACGTCGTCTGGAGGCCGAGGGAGGTCCCAGCTGCACGGGCGCCTGCCCTACCACCTCCGCTGAGCCAGGCTGGCTTCCAGGATTCCTCTCAGACCGGGCCGTCCTGCTCACGGCAGCCGAGCGAGGGGCCCAGCCTGGAGGGTCCCTCGTGGGGCTCCTTACCCTGCGCCTGGCTCGCGGCATCACCTCCGGGCTCAACCTCTCCGGAGGCCTCGTGCGACGTGACCGCCGCCGGGGAGGAGAGGACGGCACCGCCTGCGCCCCAGATCCAAACACGGAGCTGGGTAAGTAGTGCATCCATTATAAAGTACTGGACAAACTTCCCTGTGCTGCTGCAAGCTTCCCTGTGCTGTTAACTAAAGATGGCGGTGTCCTTCCTCTCTCCTACCCTTAAGTAACCTGACCTCGCCCCACTCACATACGCCCCCTCCTAACCACACCCCTAACTCCTTAACTCCTTCCCTTGCTACATCCCTGATCATGGTGGCCTCCCCCTATGGCATTCTGCCGGGTCCAGCCTGTACTTGATCAGGGGACTGTAGAGTGCGTACACTCCTACCGGGGGGAAGTGGCTTCACCTACTCACCTTCCCCATTAATGGCCATACCTTTTCCCAAACCCCCTGTCCCTCTAATAAGACTCAGACACTTGGGTTGGATAAATTTGGCCACAGCAGCCATTTTATTTACAAACAAACATCAAGAACAACAATTTACAAATAATAATAACAATGGAAGGGGAGTCCTTGGAGCTACAAAAGTCTGTCACGAAACAGCCCACCTGCATAGTATTTTACTCCCAGCCGTCACCCTACTGGCTCAGGGGCACCGTTATACCTGCAGTTGGCTGACCTCAACCACTCCTCGGGACACCACCCAGCAGGAGCCCAAATTGACCAGACTACCAACCATAATAAATTGGGGAGGGACCATACCCCCTATGAATCCCCCCCCCCCACAGTAATTTACCACCAACTCCAAGGACCCCCAATCCGCCATACAACTGCTGCGACATTGCAAAACTGTTCCACAGCATCCTCTGGTACCTGCGGAAAACAAAAACAACGAGCAACAAAGCGAAATACCAAAATAACCAACACAGACGAACACAACATTTTGGGAGGGAGGGTGGGACAAGCTTCCCTGTGCTGTTAACTAAAGATGGCGGCGTCCTTCCTCTCTCCTACCCTTAAGTAACCTGACCTCGCCCCACTCACATACGCCCCCTCCTAACCACACCCCTAACTCCTTAACTCCTTCCCTTCCTACATCCCTGATCATGGTGGCCTCCCCCTATGGCATTCTGCCGGGTCCAGCCTGTACTTGTCTGGGGATATATTACCGTTGTGTCATGTCAGTCCAGGTCTGGGGATATATTACCATTGTGTCGTGTTAGTCCAGGTCTGGGGATATATTACCGTTGTGTCATGTCAGTCCAGGTCTGGGGATATATTACCGTTGTGTCGTGTCAGTCCAGGTCTGGGGATATATTACCGTTGTCGTCAGTCCAGGTCTGAGGATATATTACCGTTGTGTTGTGTCAGTCCAGGTCTGGGGATATATTACCGTTGTGTCATGTCAGTCCAGGTCTGGGGATATATTACCGTTGTGTCATGTCAGTCCAGGTCTGGGGATATATTGCCGTTGTGTTGTGTTAGTCCAGGTCTGGGGATATATTACCGTTGTGTCCTGTCAGTCCAGGTCTGGGGATATATTACCGTTGTGTCATGTCAGTCCAGGTCTGGGGATATATTACCGTTGTGTCATGTCAGTCCAGGTCTGGGGATATATTACCGTTGTGTCCTGTCAGTCCAGGTCTGGGGATATATTACCGTTGTGTTGTGTCAGTCCAGGTCTGGGGATATATTACCGTTGTGTCATGTCAGTCCAGGTCTGGGGATATATTACCGTTGTGTCGTGTCAGTCCAGGTCTGGGGATATATTACCGTTGTGTCATGTCAGTCCAGGTCTGGGGATATATTACCGTTGTGTCGTGTCAGTCCAGGTCTGGGGATATATTACCGTTGTGTCATGTCAGTCCAGGTCTGGGGATATATTACCGTTGTGTCGTGTTAGTCCAGGTCTGGGGATATATTACCGTTGTGTCGTGTCAGTCCAGGTCTGGGGATATCACTGTTGTGTCGTGTCAGTCCAGGTCTGGGGATATCACCGTTGTGTTGTGTCAGTCCAGGTCTGGGGATATATTACCGTTGTGTTGTGTCAGTCCAGGTCTGGGGATATATTACCGTTGTGTCGCGTCAGTCCAGGTCTGGGGATATATTACCGTTGTGTCATGTCAGTCCAGGTCTGGGGATATATCATTGTTGTGTCGCGTCAGTCCAGGTCTAGGGATATATTACCGTTGTGTCGTGTCAGTCCAGGTCTGGGGATATATTACCGTTGTGTCGCGTCAGTCCAGGTCTGGGGATATATTACCGTTGTGTCGTGTCAGTCCATGTCTGGGGATATATTACCGTTGTGTCGCGTCAGTCCAGGTCTGGGGATATATTACTGTTGTGTCGCGTCAGTCCAGGTCTAGGGATATATTACCGTTGTGTCGCGTCAGTCCAGGTCTAGGGATATATTACCGTTGTGTCGTGTCAGTCCAGGTCTGGGGATATATTACCGTTGTGTCATGTCAGTCCAGGTCTGGGGATATATTGCCGTTGTGTTGTGTTAGTCCAGGTCTGGGGATATATTACCGTTGTGTCCTGTCAGTCCAGGTCTGGGGATATATTACCGTTGTGTCATGTCAGTCCAGGTCTGGGGATATATTACCGTTGTGTCATGTCAGTCCAGGTCTGGGGATATATTACCGTTGTGTCCTGTCAGTCCAGGTCTGGGGATATATTACCGTTGTGTCGCGTCAGTCCAGGTCTGGGGATATATTACCGTTGTGTCATGTCAGTCCAGGTCTGGGGATATATTACCGTTGTGTTGTGTCAGTCCAGGTCTGGGGATATATTACCGTTGTGTCGCGTCAGTCCAGGTCTGGGGATATATTACCGTTGTGTCATGTCAGTCCAGGTCTGGGGATATATCATTGTTGTGTCGCGTCAGTCCAGGTCTAGGGATATATTACCGTTGTGTCGTGTCAGTCCAGGTCTGGGGATATATTACCGTTGTGTCGCGTCAGTCCAGGTCTGGGGATATATTACCGTTGTGTCGTGTCAGTCCATGTCTGGGGATATATTACCGTTGTGTCGCGTCAGTCCAGGTCTGGGGATATATTACTGTTGTGTCGCGTCAGTCCAGGTCTAGGGATATATTACCGTTGTGTCGTGTCAGTCCAGGTCTGGGGATATATTACCGTTGTGTCGCGTCAGTCCAGGTCTGGGGATATATTACTGTTGTGTCGTGTCAGTCCATGTCTGGGGATATATTACCGTTGTGTTGTGTCAGTCCAGGTCTGGGGATATATTACCGTTGTGTTGTGTCAGTCCAGCTCTGGGGATATATTACCGTTGTCGTCAGTCCAGGTCTGGGGATATATTACCGTTGTGTTGTGTCAGTCCAGGTCTGGGGATATATTACTGTTGTGTCGTGTCAGTCCAGGTCTGGGGATATATTACCGTTGTGTCGTGTCAGTCCAGGTCTGGGGATATATTACCGTTGTGTCGCGTCAGTCCAGGTCTGGGGATATATTACCGTTGTGTTAGTCCAGGTCTGGGGATATATTACCGTTGTGTCGTGTTAGTCCAGGTCTGGGGATATATTACCGTTGTGTCGTGTTAGTCCATGTCTGGGGATATATTACCGTTGTGTCGTGTCAGTCCAGGTCTGGGGATATATCATTGTTGTGTCGCGTCAGTCCAGGTCTAGGGATATATTACCGTTGTGTCGTGTCAGTCCAGGTCTGGGGATATATTACCGTTGTGTCGCGTCAGTCCAGGTCTGGGGATATATTACCGTTGTGTCATGTCAGTCCAGGTCTGGGGATATATTATTGTTGTGTCGTGTCAGTCCAGGTCTGGGGATATATTACCGTTGTGTCGTGTCAGTCCATGTCTGGGGATATATTACTGTTGTGTCGCGTCAGTCCAGGTCTGGGGATATATTACTGTTGTGTCGCGTCAGTCCAGGTCTAGGGATATATTACCGTTGTGTCGTGTCAGTCCAGGTCTGTGGATATATTACCGTTGTGTCGCGTCAGTCCAGGTCTGGGGATATATTACTGTTGTGTCGTGTCAGTCCATGTCTGGGGATATATTACCGTTGTGTTGTGTCAGTCCAGGTCTGGGGATATATTACCGTTGTGTTGTGTCAGTCCAGCTCTGGGGATATATTACCGTTGTCGTCAGTCCAGGTCTGGGGATATATTACCGTTGTGTCGTGTCAGTCCAGGTCTGGGGATATATTACCGTTGTGTCGTGTCAGTCCAGGTCTGGGGATATATTACCGTTGTGTCGTGTCAGTCCAGGTCTGGGGATATATTACCGTTGTGTTAGTCCAGGTCTGGGGATATATTACCGTTGTGTCGTGTTAGTCCAGGTCTGGGGATATATTACCGTTGTGTCGTGTTAGTCCAGGTCTGGGGATATATCACCGTTGTGTCGTGTCAGTCCATGTCTGGGGATATATTACCATTGTGTCGTGTCAGTCCAGGTCTGGGGATATATTACCATTGTGTCATGTCAGTCCAGGTCTGGGGATATATTACCGTTGTGTCATGTCAGTCCAGGTCTGGGGATATATTACCGTTGTGTCGTGTCAGTCCAGGTCTGGGGATATATTACCGTTGTGTCGTGTTAGTCCAGGTCTGGGGATATATTACCGTTGTGTCGTGTCAGTCCAGGTCTGGGGATATATTACCGTTGTGTCGTGTTAGTCCGGGTCTGGGGATATATCACCGTTGTGTCGTGTCAGTCCAGGTCTGGGGATATATTACCATTGTGTCATGTCAGTCCAGGTCTGGGGATATATTACCGTTGTGTCGTGTCAGTCCAGGTCTGGGGATATATTACCGTTGTGTCGTGTTAGTCCGGGTCTGGGGATATATCACCGTTGTGTCGTGTCAGTCCAGGTCTGGGGATATATTACCGTTGTGTCGTGTCAGTCCAAGTCTGGGGATATATTACCATTGTGTCGTGTCAGTCCAGGTCTGGGGATATATTACCGTTGTGTCGTGTCAGTTCATGTCTGGGGATATATTACCGTTGTGTCGTGTCAGTCCAGGTCTGGGGATATATTACCGTTGTGTCGTGTCAGTCCATGTCTGGGGATATATTACCGTTGTGTCGTGTCAGTCCAGGTCTGGGGATATATTACCGTTGTGTCGTGTCAGTCCAGGTCTGAGGATATATTACCGTTGTGTCATGTCAGTCCAGGTCTGGGGATATATCACTGTTGTGTCATGTCAGTCCAGGTCTGGGGATATATTACCGTTGTGTCGTGTTAGTCCGGGTCTGGGGATATATCACCGTTGTGTCGTGTCAGTCCAGGTCTGGGGATATATTACCGTTGTGTCGTGTCAGTCCAAGTCTGGGGATATATTACCATTGTGTTGTGTCAGTCCAGGTCTGGGGATATATTACCGTTGTGTCGTGTCAGTCCATGTCTGGGGATATATTACCGTTGTGTCGTGTCAGTCCAGGTCTGGGGATATATTACCGTTGTGTCGTGTCAGTCCATGTCTGGGGATATATTACCGTTGTGTCGTGTCAGTCCAGGTCTGGGGATATATTACCGTTGTGTCGTGTCAGTCCAGGTCTGAGGATATATTACCGTTGTGTCATGTCAGTCCAGGTCTGGGGATATATCACTGTTGTGTCATGTCAGTCCAGGTCTGGGGATATATTACCGTTGTGTCGTGTCAGTCCAGGTCTGGGGATATATTACCGTTGTGTTGTGTCAGTCCAGGTCTGGGGATATATTACCGTTGTGTTGTGTCAGTCCAGGTCTGGGGATATATTACCGTTGTGTTGTGTCAGTCCAGGTCTGGGGATATATTACCGTTGTGTTGTGTCAGTCCAGGTCTGGGGATATATTACTGTTGTGTTGTGTCAGTCCAGGTCTGGGGATATATTACCGTTGTGTTAGACCAGGTCTGGGGATATATTACCGTTGTGTCGTGTCAGTCCAGGTCTGGGGATATATTACCGTTGTCGTGTCAGTCCAGATCTGGGGATATATTACCGTTGTGTTGTGTCAGTCCAGGTCTGGGGATATATTACTGTTGTGTCGCATCAGTCCAGGTCTGAGGATATATTACCGTTGTGTCGTGTCAGTCCAGGTCTGGGGATATATTACCGTTGTGTCGTGTCAGTCCAGGTCTGAGGATATATTACCGTTGTGTCGTGTCAGTCCAGGTCTGGGGATATATTACCGTAGTGTCGTGTCAGTCCAGGTCTGGGGATATATTACCGTTGTGTCATGTCAGTCCAGGTCTGGGGATATATTACCGTTGTGTTGTGTCAGTCCAGGTCTGGGGATATATTACCGTTGTGTCGTGTCAGTCCAGGTCTGGGGATATATTACCGTTGTGTCGTGTCAGTCCAGGTCTGGGGATATATTACCGTTGTGTCGCGTCAGTCCAGGTCTGGGGATATATTACCGTTGTGTTAGTCCAGGTCTGGGGATATATTACTGTTGTGTCGTGTTAGTCCAGGTCTGGGGATATATTACCGTTGTGTCGTGTTAGTCCAGGTCTGGGGATATATTACCGTTGTGTCGTGTCAGTCCAGGTCTGGGGATATATCATTGTTGTGTCGCGTCAGTCCAGGTCTAGGGATATATTACCGTTGTGTCGTGTCAGTCCAGGTCTGGGGATATATTACCGTTGTGTCGCGTCAGTCCAGGTCTGGGGATATATTACCGTTGTGTCGTGTCAGTCCATGTCTGGGGATATATTACCGTTGTGTCGTGTCAGTCCAGGTCTGGGGATATATTACCGTTGTGTCGTGTCAGTCCAGGTCTGATGATATATTACCGTTGTGTCATGTCAGTCCAGGTCTGGGGATATATCACTGTTGTGTCATGTCAGTCCAGGTCTGGGGATATATTACCGTTGTGTCGTGTCAGTCCAGGTCTGGGGATATATTACCGTTGTGTTGTGTCAGTCCAGGTCTGGGGATATATTACCGTTGTGTTGTGTCAGTCCAGGTCTGGGGATATATTACCGTTGTGTTGTGTCAGTCCAGGTCTGGGGATATATTACCGTTGTGTTGTGTCAGTCCAGGTCTGGGGATATATTACTGTTGTGTTGTGTCAGTCCAGGTCTGGGGATATATTACTGTTGTGTTGTGTCAGTCCAGGTCTGGGGATATATTACCGTTGTGTCGTGTCAGTCCAGGTCTGGGGATATATTACCGTTGTCGTGTCAGTCCAGATCTGGGGATATATTACCGTTGTGTTGTGTCAGTCCAGGTCTGGGGATATATTACTGTTGTGTCGCGTCAGTCCAGGTCTGAGGATATATTACCGTTGTGTCGTGTCAGTCCAGGTCTGGGGATATATTACCGTTGTGTCGCGTCAGTCCAGGTCTGGGGATATATTACCGTTGTGTTAGTCCAGGTCTGGGGATATATTACCGTTGTGTCGTGTTAGTCCAGGTCTGGGGATATATTACCGTTGTGTCGTGTTAGTCCAGGTCTGGGGATATATTACCGTTGTGTCGTGTCAGTCCAGGTCTGGGGATATATCATTGTTGTGTCGCGTCAGTCCAGGTCTAGGGATATATTACCGTTGTGTCGTGTCAGTCCAGGTCTGGGGATATATTACCGTTGTGTCGCGTCAGTCCAGGTCTGGGGATATATTACCGTTGTGTCGTGTCAGTCCATGTCTGGGGATATATTACCGTTGTGTCGTGTCAGTCCAGGTCTGGGGATATATTACCGTTGTGTCGTGTCAGTCCAGGTCTGAGGATATATTACCGTTGTGTCATGTCAGTCCAGGTCTGGGGATATATCACTGTTGTGTCATGTCAGTCCAGGTCTGGGGATATATTACCGTTGTGTCGTGTCAGTCCAGGTCTGGGGATATATTACCGTTGTGTTGTGTCAGTCCAGGTCTGGGGATATATTACCGTTGTGTTGTGTCAGTCCAGGTCTGGGGATATATTACCGTTGTGTTGTGTCAGTCCAGGTCTGGGGATATATTACCGTTGTGTTGTGTCAGTCCAGGTCTGGGGATATATTACTGTTGTGTTGTGTCAGTCCAGGTCTGGGGATATATTACCGTTGTGTTAGACCAGGTCTGGGGATATATTACCGTTGTGTCGTGTCAGTCCAGGTCTGGGGATATATTACCGTTGTCGTGTCAGTCCAGATCTGGGGATATATTACCGTTGTGTTGTGTCAGTCCAGGTCTGGGGATATATTACTGTTGTGTCGCGTCAGTCCAGGTCTGAGGATATATTACCGTTGTGTCGTGTCAGTCCAGGTCTGGGGATATATTACCGTTGTGTCGTGTCAGTCCAGGTCTGAGGATATATTACCGTTGTGTCGTGTCAGTCCAGGTCTGGGGATATATTACCGTAGTGTCGTGTCAGTCCAGGTCTGGGGATATATTACCGTTGTGTCATGTCAGTCCAGGTCTGGGGATATATTACCGTTGTGTTGTGTCAGTCCAGGTCTGGGGATATATTACCGTTGTGTCGTGTCAGTCCAGGTCTGGGGATATATTACCGTTGTGTCGTGTCAGTCCAGGTCTGGGGATATATTACCGTTGTGTCGCGTCAGTCCAGGTCTGGGGATATATTACCGTTGTGTTAGTCCAGGTCTGGGGATATATTACCGTTGTGTCGTGTTAGTCCAGGTCTGGGGATATATTACCGTTGTGTCGTGTTAGTCCAGGTCTGGGGATATATTACCGTTGTGTCGTGTCAGTCCAGGTCTGGGGATATATCATTGTTGTGTCGCGTCAGTCCAGGTCTAGGGATATATTACCGTTGTGTCGTGTCAGTCCAGGTCTGGGGATATATTACCGTTGTGTCGCGTCAGTCCAGGTCTGGGGATATATTACCGTTGTGTCGTGTCAGTCCATGTCTGGGGATATATTACTGTTGTGTCGCGTCAGTCCAGGTCTGGGGATATATTACTGTTGTGTCGCGTCAGTCCAGGTCTAGGGATATATTACCGTTGTGTCGTGTCAGTCCAGGTCTGTGGATATATTACCGTTGTGTCGCGTCAGTCCAGGTCTGGGGATATATTACTGTTGTGCCGTGTCAGTCCATGTCTGGGGATATATTACCGTTGTGTTGTGTCAGTCCAGGTCTGGGGATATATTACCGTTGTGTTGTGTCAGTCCAGCTCTGGGGATATATTACCGTTGTCGTCAGTCCAGGTCTGGGGATATATTACCGTTGTGTTGTGTCAGTCCAGGTCTGGGGATATATTACCGTTGTGTCGTGTCAGTCCAGGTCTGGGGATATATTACCGTTGTGTCGTGTCAGTCCAGGTCTGGGGATATATTACCGTTGTGTCGTGTTAGTCCAGGTCTGGGGATATATCACCGTTGTGTCGTGTCAGTCCAGGTCTGGGGATATATTACCGTTGTGTCGTGTCAGTCCAGGTCTGGAGATATATTACCGTTGTGTCGTGTTAGTCCGGGTCTGGGGATATATCACCGTTGTGTCATGTCAGTCCAGGTCTGGGGATATATTACCGTTGTGTCGTGTCAGTCCAGGTCTGGGGATATATTACCGTTGTGTCGTGTTAGTCCAGGTCTGGGGATATATCACCGTTGTGTCGTGTCAGTCCAGGTCTGGGGATATATTACCGTTGTGTCGTGTCAGTCCAGGTCTGGAGATATATTACCGTTGTGTCGTGTTAGTCCGGGTCTGGGGATATATCACCGTTGTGTCATGTCAGTCCAGGTCTGGGGATATATTACCGTTGTGTCGTGTCAGTCCAGGTCTGGGGATATATTACCATTGTGTCATGTCAGTCCAGGTCTGGGGATATATTACCGTTGTGTCGTGTCAGTCCATGTCTGGGGATATATTACCGTTGTGTCGTGTCAGTCCAGGTCTGGGGATATATTACCGTTGTGTCGTGTCAGTCCAGGTCTGAGGATATATTACCGTTGTGTCATGTCAGTCCAGGTCTGGGGATATATCACTGTTGTGTCATGTCAGTCCAGGTCTGGGGATATATTACCGTTGTGTCGTGTCAGTCCAGGTCTGGGGATATATTACCGTTGTGTCGTGTCAGTCCAGGTCTGGGGATATATTACCGTTGTCGTGTCAGTCCAGATCTGGGGATATATTACCGTTGTGTTGTGTCAGTCCAGGTCTGGGGATATATTACTGTTGTGTCGCGTCAGTCCAGGTCTGAGGATATATCACCGTTGTGTCGTGTCAGTCCAGGTCTGGGGATATATTACCGTTGTGTCGTGTCAGTCCAGGTCTGGGGATATATTACCGTTGTGTCGTGTCAGTCCAGGTCTGGGGATATATTACCGTTGTGTCGTGTCAGTCCAGGTCTGGGGATATATTACCGTTGTGTCGTGTCAGTCCAGGTCTGGGGATATATTACCGTTGTGTCGTGTCAGTCCAGGTCTGGGGATATATTACCGTAGTGTCGTGTCAGTCCAGGTCTGGGGATATATTACCGTTGTGTCGTGTCAGTCCAGGTCTGGGGATATATTACCGTTGTGTCATGTCAGTCCAGGTCTGGGGATATATTACCGTTGTGTCGTGTTAGTCCGGGTCTGGGGATATATTACCGTTGTGTCCTGTCAGTCCAGGTCTGGGGATATATTACCGTTGTGTCATGTCAGTCCAGGTCTGGGGATATATTATTGTTGTGTCGTGTCAGTCCATATCTGGGGATATATTACCGTTGTGTCATGTCAGTCCAGGTCTGGGGATATATTATTGTTGTGTCGTGTCAGTCCAGGTCTGAGGATATATTACCGTTGTGTCGTGTTAGTCCAGGTCTGGGGATATATTACCGTTGTGTCAGTCCAGCTCTGGGGATATATTACCGTTGTCGTCAGTCCAGGTCTGGGGATATATTACCGTTGTGTTGTGTCAGTCCAGGTCTGGGGATATATTACCGTTGTGTCGTGTCAGTCCAGGTCTGGGGATATATTACCGTTGTGTCGTGTCAGTCCAGGTCTGGGGATATATTACCGTTGTGTTAGTCCAGGTCTGGGGATATATTACCGTTGTGTTGTGTTAGTCCAGGTCTGGGGATATATTACCGTTGTGTCGTGTTAGTCCAGGTCTGGGGATATATTACTGTTGTGTCGTGTCAGTCCAGGTCTGGGGATATATTACCGTTGTGTCGTGTCAGTCCAGGTCTGGGGATATATTACCGTAGTGTCGTGTCAGTCCAGGTCTGGGGATATATTACCGTTGTGTCGTGTCAGTCCAGGTCTGGGGATATATTACCGTTGTGTCATGTCAGTCCAGGTCTGGGGATATATTACCGTTGTGTCGTGTTAGTCCGGGTCTGGGGATATATTACCGTTGTGTCCTGTCAGTCCAGGTCTGGGGATATATTACCGTTGTGTCATGTCAGTCCAGGTCTGGGGATATATTATTGTTGTGTCGTGTCAGTCCATATCTGGGGATATATTACCGTTGTGTCGTGTCAGTCCAGGTCTGAGGATATATTACCGTTGTGTCGTGTTAGTCCAGGTCTGGGGATATATTACCGTTGTGTCAGTCCAGCTCTGGGGATATATTACCGTTGTCGTCAGTCCAGGTCTGGGGATATATTACCGTTGTGTTGTGTCAGTCCAGGTCTGGGGATATATTACCGTTGTGTCGTGTCAGTCCAGGTCTGGGGATATATTACCGTTGTGTCGTGTCAGTCCAGGTCTGGGGATATATTACCGTTGTGTTAGTCCAGGTCTGGGGATATATTACCGTTGTGTTGTGTTAGTCCAGGTCTGGGGATATATTACCGTTGTGTCGTGTTAGTCCAGGTCTGGGGATATATCACCGTTGTGTCGTGTCAGTCCAGGTCTGGGGATATATTACCGTTGTGTCGTGTCAGTCCAGGTCTGGGGATATATTACCATTGTGTCATGTCAGTCCAGGTCTGGGGATATATTACCGTTGTGTCATGTCAGTCCAGGTCTGGGGATATATCACTGTTGTGTCATGTCAGTCCAGGTCTGGGGATATATTACCGTTGTGTCGTGTCAGTCCAGGTCTGGGGATATATTACCGTTGTGTCGTGTCAGTCCAGGTCTGGGGATATATTACCGTTGTCGTGTCAGTCCAGATCTGGGGATATATTACCGTTGTGTTGTGTCAGTCCAGGTCTGGGGATATATTACTGTTGTGTCGCGTCAGTCCAGGTCTGAGGATATATCACCGTTGTGTCGTGTCAGTCCAGGTCTGGGGATATATTACCGTTGTGTCGTGTCAGTCCAGGTCTGGGGATATATTACTGTTGTGTCGTGTCAGTCCAGGTCTGGGGATATATTACCGTTGTGTCGTGTCAGTCCAGGTCTGGGGATATATTACCGTTGTGTCGTGTCAGTCCAGGTCTGGGGATATATTACCGTAGTGTCGTGTCAGTCCAGGTCTGGGGATATATTACCGTTGTGTCGTGTTAGTCCGGGTCTGGGGATATATTACCGTTGTGTCGTGTCAGTCCAGGTCTGGGGATATATTACCGTTGTGTCATGTCAGTCCAGGTCTGGGGATATATTACCGTTGTGTCGTGTTAGTCCGGGTCTGGGGATATATTACCGTTGTGTCCTGTCAGTCCAGGTCTGGGGATATATTACCGTTGTGTCATGTCAGTCCAGGTCTGGGGATATATTATTGTTGTGTCGTGTCAGTCCATATCTGGGGATATATTACCGTTGTGTCGTGTCAGTCCAGGTCTGAGGATATATTACCGTTGTGTCGTGTTAGTCCAGGTCTGGGGATATATTACCGTTGTGTCAGTCCAGCTCTGGGGATATATTACCGTTGTCGTCAGTCCAGGTCTGGGGATATATTACCGTTGTGTTGTGTCAGTCCAGGTCTGGGGATATATTACCGTTGTGTCGTGTCAGTCCAGGTCTGGGGATATATTACCGTTGTGTCGTGTCAGTCCAGGTCTGGGGATATATTACCGTTGTGTTAGTCCAGGTCTGGGGATATATTACCGTTGTGTTGTGTTAGTCCAGGTCTGGGGATATATTACCGTTGTGTTAGTCCAGGTCTGGGGATATATTACCGTTGTGTTAGTCCAGGTCTGGGGATATATTACCGTTGTGTCATGTCAGTCCAGGTCTGGGGATATATTACCGTTGTGTCGTGTCAGTCCGGGTCTGGGGATATATCACCGTTGTGTCGTGTCAGTCCAGGTCTGGGGATATATTACCGTTGTGTCGTGTCAGTCCAGGTCTGGGGATATATTACCATTGTGTCATGTCAGTCCAGGTCTGGGGATATATTACCGTTGTGTCATGTCAGTCCAGGTCTGGGGATATATTACCGTTGTGTCGTGTCAGTCCAGGTCTGGGGATATATTACCGTTGTGTCGTGTTAGTCCGGGTCTGGGGATATATCACCGTTGTGTCGTGTCAGTCCAGGTCTGGGGATATATTACCATTGTGTCATGTCAGTCCAGGTCTGGGGATATATTACCGTTGTGTCGTGTCAGTCCAGGTCTGGGGATATATTACCGTTGTGTCGTGTCAGTCCATGTCTGGGGATATATTACCGTTGTGTCGTGTCAGTCCAGGTCTGGGGATATATTACCGTTGTGTCGTGTCAGTCCATGTCTGGGGATATATTACCGTTGTGTCGTGTCAGTCCAGGTCTGGGGATATATTACCGTTGTGTCGTGTCAGTCCAGGTCTGAGGATATATTACCGTTGTGTCATGTCAGTCCAGGTCTGGGGATATATCACTGTTGTGTCATGTCAGTCCAGGTCTGGGGATATATTACCGTTGTGTCGTGTCAGTCCAGGTCTGGGGATATATTACCGTTGTGTCGTGTCAGTCCAGGTCTGGGGATATATTACCGTTGTCGTGTCAGTCCAGATCTGGGGATATATTACCGTTGTGTCGTGTCAGTCCAGGTCTGGGGATATATTACCGTTGTGTTGTGTCAGTCCAGGTCTGGGGATATATTACCGTTGTGTTGTGTCAGTCCAGGTCTGGGGATATATTACCGTTGTGTTGTGTCAGTCCAGGTCTGGGGATATATTACTGTTGTGTTGTGTCAGTCCAGGTCTGGGGATATATTACTGTTGTGTCGCGTCAGTCCAGGTCTGAGGATATATTACCGTTGTGTCGTGTCAGTCCAGGTCTGAGGATATATTACCGTTGTGTTGTGTCAGTCCAGGTCTGGGGATATATCACCGTAGTGTCGTGTCAGTCCAGGTCTGGGGATATATTACCGTAGTGTCGTGTCAGTCCAGGTCTGGGGATATATTACCGTTGTGTCGTGTTAGTCCGGGTCTGGGGATATATTACCGTTGTGTCCTGTCAGTCCAGGTCTGGGGATATATTACCGTTGTGTCATGTCAGTCCAGGTCTGGGGATATATTATTGTTGTGTCGTGTCAGTCCAGGTCTGGGGATATATTGCCGTTGTGTTGTGTTAGTCCAGGTCTGGGGATATATTACCGTTGTGTCATGTCAGTCCAGGTCTGGGGATATATTATTGTTGTGTCGTGTCAGTCCAGGTCTGGGGATATATTACCGTTGTGTTGTGTCAGTCCATATCTGGGGATATATTACCGTTGTGTCGTGTCAGTCCAGGTCTGAGGATATATTACCATTGTGTCGTGTTAGTCCAGGTCTGGGGATATATTACCGTTGTGTCAGTCCAGGTCTGGGGATATATTACCGTTGTGTCGTGTCAGTCCAGGTCTGAGGATATATTACCGTTGTGTTGTGTCAGTCCATATCTGGGGATATATTACCGTTGTGTCGTGTCAGTCCATGTCTGGGGATATATTACCGTTGTGTCGTGTCAGTCCAGGTCTGGGGATATATTACCGTTGTGTTGTGTCAGTCCAGGTCTGGGGATATATTACCGTTGTGTTGTGTCAGTCCAGGTCTGGGGATATATTACCGTTGTGTCGTGTTAGTCCAGGTCTGGGGATATATTACTGTTGTGTTGTGTTAGTCCAGGTCTGGGGATATATTACCGTTGTGTTGTGTCAGTCCAGGTCTGGGGATATATTACCGTTGTGTTGTGTCAGTCCAGGTCTGGGGATATATTACCGTTGTGTTGTGTCAGTCCAGGTCTGGGGATATATTACCGTTGTGTTGTGTCAGTCCAGGTCTGGGGATATATTACTGTTGTGTTGTGTTAGTCCAGGTCTGGGGATATATTACCGTTGTGTCGCGTCAGTCCAGGTCTGGGGATATATTACCGTTGTGTCGTGTTAGTCCAGGTCTGGGGATATATTACCGTTGTGTTGTGTTAGTCCAGGTCTGGGGATATATTACCGTTGTGTTGTGTCAGTCCAGGTCTGGGGATATATTACTGTTGTGTTGTGTTAGTCCAGGTCTGGGGATATATTACCGTTGTGTCGCGTCAGTCCAGGTCTGGGGATATATTACCGTTGTGTCGTGTTAGTCCAGGTCTGGGGATATATTACCGTTGTGTCATGTCAGTCCAGGTCTGGGGATATATTACCGTTGTGTCGTGTCAGTCCAGGTCTGGGGATATATTACCGTTGTGTTGTGTCAGTCCAGGTCTGGGGATATATTACCGTTGTGTTGTGTCAGTCCAGGTCTGGGGATATATTACCGTTGTGTTGTGTCAGTCCAGGTCTGGGGATATATTACCGTTGTGTTGTGTTAGTCCAGGTCTGGGGATATATTACCGTTGTGTTGTGTCAGTCCAGGTCTGGGGATATATTACCGTTGTGTTGTGTCAGTCCAGGTCTGGGGATATATTACCGTTGTGTTGTGTCAGTCCAGGTCTGGGGATATATTACTGTTGTGTTGTGTTAGTCCAGGTCTGGGGATATATTACCGTTGTGTCGTGTCAGTCCAGGTCTGGGGATATATTACCGTTGTGTCGTGTTAGTCCAGGTCTGGGGATATATTACTGTTGTGTTGTGTTAGTCCAGGTTTAAGGCTGTGCTGTGGTAAGTTGAGGTCTGGGGATATCACCTTTGTCAGGTCCGGCTCTCGTGGGACGTTACTGTATCTGGCTTCATGTACAGGGAGTGCAGTCCATTACTGAGGAGAGAGGAGATTGGCTGGAGAGGAGCTTCCACTCAGGCAGAATTAATTTTGGTAATTTATGAGGCTGCATTGATGTTTGGGCTCCACTCACCTGATGTTCCGCGTTCCCTTCACACACTGCTCTGAATATTAACACTTCGCTGTGTCCTGTGGAAATCTCCGCCATGTGATACTGCAAACGATGAAATAGAACGACGCCCTGAGAGCTTCACTGAAGATTTACAATGTTATTTCTGCATCATAAACCATTTTATGCTCCATTAATCGTCTCTAATCTTCAGGCTTAGTCTTTTATCTATGTAAAGAACGTGGTGAGCAGATGAAGATGTAGGTAGAATGGTGGCTGCAAGAAGATAGTATGGCATATCTCCCTATCTCACACTAAGTATCACTCCCATCATCCCGAACGCTGGGAACTCAGTCCATTCTCAGTAAGTTTTCATGCACTATATCACTCCCTTAATCCCTGTCCCCGGGAGCTCACAATCTAATTAATATGCCTATTTTATACAGAATATATCACTCCCATAATCCCTGTCCCAAGAATCTATCTGCATAATCTCCATATTACACAATGTATCGCTCCTCTCATCCCTAACCCCAGGAGTTTACAGTTAGAGATCGTCTCAATCATATGTGGGATTAGTCAGGTATAGAATCAGTCATATGTGTGGTCAGTACTTGGGATCAGTCAGATATGGAATCAGTCACATAAAGTAACACAGATGTAGTGTCAGTCATATGTAGAATCAATCAGTTACAGGATCTGTGGTGCCCATAAGGGAACAAACAGCAGCTAATTTATTAGTGATTCCCTGCTGGGGATGGGGAGAGTAACTAGTACCAGTAGCTCAGTACGCATTTATCATTGCTAAGAGCTGTGTATCATACCATCTACAGTCATGCCATCTACTGCCATGCCCCCTACCATCTACAGTCATACCATCTACTGCCATGCCCCCTACCATCTACAGTCATACCCCCTACCATCTACAGTCATACCTCCTACCATCTACAGTCATACTGCCTACCATCTACAGTCATACCATCTACAGTCATACCATCTACAGTCATACCACCTACCTTCTACAGTCATACCACCTACCATCTAGTCATACCACCTACCATCTACAGTCATACCATCTACAGTCATGCCACCTACCATCTACAGTCATGCCACCTACCATCTACAGTCATGCCACCTACCATCTACAGTCATGCCACCTACCATCTACAGTCATAACCCCTACCATCTACAGTCATAACCCCTACCATCTACAGTCATACCATCTACTGCCATGCCCCCTACCATCTACAGTCATACCCCCTACCATCTACAGTCATACCTCCTACCATCTACAGTCATACTGCCTACCATCTACAGTCATACCATCTACAGTCATACCATCTACAGTCATACCACCTACCTTCTACAGTCATACCACCTACCATCTAGTCATACCACCTACCATCTACAGTCATACCATCTACAGTCATGCCACCTACCATCTACAGTCATGCCACCTACCATCTACAGTCATGCCACCTACCATCTACAGTCATGCCACCTACCATCTACAGTCATAACCCCTACCATCTACAGTCATACCCCCTACCATCTACAGTCATACCTCCTACCATCTACAGTCATACTGCCTACCATCTACAGTCATACCATCTACAGTCATACCATCTACAGTCATACCACCTACCTTCTACAGTCATACCACCTACCATCTAGTCATACCACCTACCATCTACAGTCATACCATCTACAGTCATGCCACCTACCATCTACAGTCATGCCACCTACCATCTACAGTCATGCCACCTACCATCTACAGTCATGCCACCTACCATCTACAGTCATAACCCCTACCATCTACAGTCATAACCCCTACCATCTACAGTCATTACCCCTACCATCTACAGTCATACCATCTACAGTCATACCACCTACCATCTACAGTCATACCACCTACAGTCATACCATCTACAGTCATACCGCCCACCATCTACAGTCATACCATCTACAGTCATACCACCTACAGTCATACCACCTACAGTCATACCATCTACAGTCATACCATCTACCATCTACAGTCATACCATCTACAGTCATGCCATCTACAGTCATACCCCCTACCATCTACAGTCATACCGCCTACCATCTACAGTCATACCGCCTACCATCTACAGTCATACCGCCTACCATCTACAGTCATACCGCCTACCATCTACAGTCATACCGCCTACCATCTACAGTCATACCCCCTACCATCTACACTCATACCCCCTACCATCTACAGTCATACCGCCTACCATCTACAGTCATGCCATCTACAGTCATACCCCCTACCATCTACAGTCATACCCCCTACCATCTACAGTCATACCCCCTACCATCTACAGTCATACCCCCTACCATCTACAGTCATACCGCCTACCATCTGCAGTCATACCATCTACAGTCATACCATCTACAGTCATACCACCTACCTTCTACAGTCATACCACCTACCTTCTACAGTCATACCACCTACCATCTAGTCATACCACCTACCATCTACAGTCATACCATCTACAGTCATGCCACCTACCATCTATAGTCATGCCACCTACCATCTACAGTCATGCCACCTACCATCTACAGTCATGCCACCTACCATCTACAGTCATAACCCCTACCATTTACAGTCATAACCCCTACCATCTACAGTCATTACCCCTACCATCTACAGTCATACCATCTACAGTCATACCACCTACCATCTACAGTCATACCACCTACAGTCATACCATCTACAGTCATACCGCCCACCATCTACAGTCATACCATCTACAGTCATACCATCTACAGTCATACCACCTACAGTCATACCACCTACAGTCATACCATCTACAGTCATACCATCTACCATCTACAGTCATACCACCTACAGTCATACCACCTACAGTCATACCATCTACAGTCATACCCCCTACCATCTACAGTCATACCCCCTACCATCTACAGTCATACCGCCTACCATCTACAGTCATACCGCCTACCATCTACAGTCATACCGCCTACCATCTACAGTCATACCGCCTACCATCTACAGTCATACCGCCTACCATCTACAGTCATACCGCCTACCATCTACAGTCATACCATCTACAGTCATACCATCTACAGTCATACCATCTACAGTCATACCACCTACCATCTACAGTTATACCACCTACCATCTACAGTTATACCCCCTACCATCTACAGTCATGCCACCTACCATCTACAGTCATACCCCCTACCATCTACAGTCATAACCCCTACCATCTACAGTCATAACCCCTACCATCTACAGTCATAACCCCTACCATCTACAGTCATACCACCTACCATCTACAGTCATACCACCTACCATCTACAGTCATAGCATCTACAGCCATACCCCCTACCATCTACAGTCATAACCCCTACCATCTACAGTCATACCACCTACCATCTACAGTCATAGCATCTACAGCCATACACCCTACCATCTACAGTCATGCTTTCTACCATCTACAGTCATACCCCCTACCATCTACAGTCATACCACCTACCATCTACAGTCATACCCCCTACCATCTACAGTCATACCGCCTACCATCTACAGTCATACCCCCTACCATCTACAGTCATACCCCCTACCATCTACAGTCATACCCCCTACCATCTACAGTCATGCCCCCTACCATCTACAGTCATGCCCCCTACCATCTACAGTCATACCCCCTACCATCTACAGTCATACCCCCTACCATCTACAGTCATACCCCCTACCATCTACAGTCATACCCCCTACCATCTACAGTCATACCCCTACCATCTACAGTCATACCCGTACCATCTACAGTCATACCCCCTACCATCTACAGTCATACCCCCTACCATCTACAGTCATACCCCTACCATCTACAGTCATACCGCCCGCCATCTACAGTCATACCGCCTACCATCTACAGTCATACCCCCTACCATCTACAGTCATACCCCTACCATCTACAGTCATACCGCCCACCATCTACAGTCATACCCCTACCATCTACAGTCATACCGCCCACCATCTACAGTCATACCCCCTACCATCTACAGTCATACCCCTACCATCTACAGTCATACAGCCCACCATCTACAGTCATACCCCCTACCATCTACAGTCATACCCCTACCATCTACAGTCATACCGCCCACCATCTACAGTCATACCCCCTACCATCTACAGTCATACCGCCCACCATCTACAGTCATACCCCCTACCATCTACAGTCATACCCCTACCATCTACAGTCATACCGCCCGCCATCTACAGTCATACCCCTACCATCTACAGTCATACCGCCCACCATCTACAGTCATACCCCTACCATCTACAGTCATACCGCCCACCATCTACAGTCATACCCCTACCATCTACAGTCATACCGCCCACCATCTACAGTCATACCCCTACCATCTACAGTCATACCGCCCACCATCTACAGTCATACCGCCTACCATCTACAGTCATACCGCCTACCATCTACAGTCATACCCCTACCATCTACAGTCATACCGCCTACCATCTACAGTCATACCGCCTACCATCTACAGTCATACCGCCCACCATCTACAGTCATACCCCCTACCATCTACAGTCATACCCCTACCATCTACAGTCATACCGCCCACCATCTACAGTCATACCCCCTACCATCTACAGTCATACCGCCCACCATCTACAGTCATACCCCCTACCATCTACAGTCATACCCCTACCATCTACAGTCATACCGCCCGCCATCTACAGTCATACCCCTACCATCTACAGTCATACCGCCCACCATCTACAGTCATACCCCTACCATCTACAGTCATACCGCCCACCATCTACAGTCATACCCCTACCATCTACAGTCATACCGCCCACCATCTACAGTCATACCCCTACCATCTACAGTCATACCGCCCACCATCTACAGTCATACCGCCTACCATCTACAGTCATACCGCCTACCATCTACAGTCATACCCCTACCATCTACAGTCATACCGCCTACCATCTACAGTCATACCGCCTACCATCTACAGTCATACCGCCCACCATCTACAGTCATACCGCCCACCATCTGCAAGATAAAATCTTCCAGTCGTTGCATCTGTAACGTCTATGGCCACGGTCCGTCGTTCTGCCTTAAAGAGGCTGTCACCACATTATAAGTGCCCTTTCTCCTACATAAGGAGATCGGCGCTATAATGTAGGTGACAGTGATGCTTTTTATTTTTTTTTTAAAAACAATCTATTTTTACCACTTTATTAGCGATTTTAGATTTATGCTAATGAGTTGTTTAATGCCCAAGTGGGCGTGTTTTTACTTTAGACCAAGTGGGCGTTGTACAGGGGAGTGTATGACGCTGACTAATAAGTGACCAATCAGAGTCATGCACTCCTCTCCATTCATTTACTCAGCGCATAGTGATCCTGCTAGATCCTTATGTGCTGTCTTATATTAACACATTATCGATACTGAAGTGTTTAGACAGTGAATAGACATTCCACGGGATGTCTATTCACAATCTCTGCCCTTCGTTACTCTGTCTGTGCTAGTTACAGCAGAGGAAGCGTGATCTCGTTGTAAACGGTCATCTACAGCGTAATCTCGCAAGATCACGCTTCCTGTGCTGTAACTACCACAGAAACAGTAACGAAGGGCAGTGATTGTGAATAGACATCCCGTGGAATGTCTATTCACTGTCTAAACACTTCAGTATCGATAATGTGTTAGTATAAGACAGCACATAAGGATCTAGCAGGATCCCTATGCGCTGAGTAAATGAATGGAGAGGAGTGCATGACGCTGATTGGTCACTGATTGGTCAGCGTCATACACTCCTCTGTACAATGCCCACTTGGTCTAAAGTAAAAATACGCTCACTTGGGAATTAAGCAACTCATTAGCATAAATCTAAAATCGCTAATAAAGTGGTAAAAACAGATCGTTTATTTAAATTAAAAACATCACTGTCACCTACATTACAGTACTGATCACATTATGTAGGAGACAGGACACTTATAATGTGGTGACAGCCTCTTTATTACTAGGACCACTGTTATCTACATTACAGCACTGATCACAGTATGTAGGAGACAGGACACTTATAATGTGGTGACAGCCTCTTTATTACTAGGACCACTGTTCTCTACATTACAGCGCCGATCACATTATGTAGGAGACAGGACACTTATAATGTGGTGACAGCCTCTTTATTACTAGGACCACTGTTATCTACATTACAGCACTGATCACATTATGTAGGAGACAGGACACTTATAATGTGGTGACAGCCTCTTTATTACTAGGACCACTGTTATCTACATTACAGCACTGATCACATTATGTAGGAGACAGGACACTTATAATGTGGTGACAGAGCCTCTTTATTACTAGGACCACTGTTACCTACATTACAGCGCTGATCACATTATGTAGGAGACAGGACACTTATAATGTGGTGACAGCCTCTTTATTACTAGGACCACTGTTATCTACATTACAGCACTGATCACATTATGTAGAGGACAGGACACTTATAATCTGGTGACAGCCTCTTTATTACTAGGACCACTGTTATCTACATTATAGCGCCGATCACAGTATGTAGGGGACAGGGCACTTATAATCTGGTGACAGCCTCTTTATTACTAGGACCACTGTTATCTACATTACAGCGTTGATCACATTATGTAGGAGACAGGACACTTATAATCTGGTGACAGCTTCTATATTACTAGGACCACTGTTATCTACATTATAGCGCCGATCACAGTATGTAGGGGACAGGGCACTTATAATCTGGTGACAGCCTCTTTATTACTAGGACCACTGTTATCTACATTACAGCGCCGATCACATTATATAGGAGACAGGACACTTATAATGTGGTGACAGCCTCTTTAAACCTCGACGGCCGTGGCCATGGACATCTTATCTGCTTGCAGTGTCGTCCACCTGTGAGGCGCCGGCACTTACTTCCGGACATCTAGACTATCTCCGACGCGCACGGTCTTAAAGGGCCAGTGCGCGCATTTTGCAGGAAGTCTGCAATCTAGCCCCGGATGCCCTGGCCTATAAAAAGGGCTCTGCCCTCTTGCTCTTTGCCAGAGCGTTGTTTGTTACTCATTGTTTGTCGTGCTAATGGTCTCCCAGTGTCTTCCAGTTTCCCAGTGTACCTTGTCCCTGTATCCCGTATCCTGTTTCCGTGTTACCCAATTCTAGTGCCGTGCTGTGCTACAGTCTGGTTGGATTGCTACGCCTCTCCTGACGTCTTCCGCCGCCTGGTCCTGGATGTGCCTGCCTCGCTACTGTCTACGATTGCCTCAGGTATCCTCTATGAACTATTGAACTCTGTACTTACCTGTTTGGTCAGCTGCTACTCCGCTACGCGGTACGGCCCAGTGTGTCCTCACCCCGCCCCATGACAGCACCTACCAGTCATAGCGTCCACCAGTCGTAGCGTCCACCAGTCGTAGCGTCCACCAGTCGTAGCGTCTGGAGGGGGTTGTACTTCTCACCTGGCTGGTTAAGATGGGTTTCTGAGCAAAACTTGGTTTGCCGAGGCTTGTGTAAAGTCTGTTTTCTTGGTCTGAATTTGTATGGAATGGCAGGTAGGATTGTTAGAGGGACTTGTCATTCCCTCCATGCTACAGTCAGGTGTTTTCTTCTAGCACAATCAGTACAGGTGTGCTCACTGGTCTATTTAGGGCTGAATGCAGTCCAGTGTCAGAGACTGGGAAGACGCACACGGATAGTGTGGAAATCCTGATCCAAGGAACTCTATACTCATGGTTTATACTAGGTGAGGAAACCTGCTATTTAGTTTGTGCCCAGACAGCGAGGTGCTGTTTTCTTTAATATGCTGCAAGTCTGGACCCTTCAGATGGAGAAGAGCGGGCAGTGAGCGAGACGTCCGCTCTGTATTCTGACCATGAATCCCCGGCTTTTCAATGTATTTGGAGTTAGACAGGTGTCCACTTAATAATCGGGCCGGCATCTTCCACTAAGTGCAGCTATCAACGTGTCACCACTGCCATGCCTCGGCTTTTATACCTTACATGGGCCCCCTGCCTATTTAGGTGACACATTTGGCTTTAATAGAAATGTTCATTTAAATGGAAAGTTTGCAAAATGTAACCTGGTGCAGAGAGGAGGAGGCGCTGAGAGCTAACTGGAAATCAGCAATGATTGAAGCTGGGTGTGAAACTGACAAACTGCTGGAAAATAATTCTATATCCCCAGCAAAATGATAGAACTGCAGCTACTTGGCAGAGAAGACCTTCACTCATCAGCTGAGGGGGAGCTACACAAAGACTAAGACATGATGATATGAACGTAGCATATACAAGACATCTAAAGCTAGTATATAGTTATATGGAGGAAGTACAGGTAATAATAAGTTGCTATGGCGTTAATACATCAGGTTTAGAGGTAGTATATATCGATATCAAGGTGGTATAGCAGACATAGAGGTGGTATGCAGTGATTTTGTGCAGGTGATGTAGAGGTTAGTTCAGGTGTTCTGGAGGTTAGCACAGGTGATGTGGAGGGTAGCGCAGGTGATGTGGAGGTTAGCACAGGTGATGTGGAGGTTAGCCCAGGTGATGTAGAGGGTAGCGCAGGAGATGTGGAGGGTAGCGCAGGTGATGTAGAGGGTAACGTAGGTGATGTAGAGGGTAACGCAGGTGATGTGGAGGGTAGCGCAGGTGATGTGGAGGTTAGCGCAGGTGATGTGGAGGGTAGCGCAGGTGATGTGGAAGTTAGCGCAGGTGACGTGGAGGTTAGCACAGGTGATGTGGAGGTTAGCACAGGTGATGTGGAGGTTAGCCCAGGTGATGTGGAGGTTAGCCCAGGTGATGTGGAGGTTAGCCCAGGTGATGTGGAGGTTAGCCCAGGTGATGTGGAGGTTAGCCCAGGTGATGTGGAGGTTAGCCCAGGTGATGTGGAGGTTAGCACAGGTGATGTGGAGGTTAGCCCAGGTGATGTGGAGGTTAGCGCAGGTGACGTGGATGGTAGCGCAGGTGACGTGGAGGTTAGCGCAGGTGATGTGGAGGGTAGCGCAGGTGATGTGGAGGTTAGCGCAGGTGATGTGGAGGTTAGCGCAGGTGATGTGGAGGTTAGCCCAGGTGATTTGGAGGTTAGCACAGGTGATGTGGAGGTTAGCACAGGTGATGTGGAGGTTAGCCCAGGTGATGTGGAGGTTAGCCCAGGTGATGTGGAGGTTAGCCCAGGTGATGTGGAGGTTAGCGCAGGTGATGTGGAGGGTAGCCCAGGTGATGGGGAGGTTAGCGCTGGTGATGTGGAGGTTAGCGCTGGTGATGTGGAGGGTAGCGCAGGTGCTGTAGAGGGTAACGCAGGTGATGTGGAGGGTAACGTAGGTGATGTGGAGGGTAGCGCAGGTGACGTGGAGGTTAGCGCAGGTAACGTGGATGGTAGCGCAGGTGACGTGGAGGTTAGCGCAGGTGACGTGGAGGTTAGCGCAGGTGACGTGGAGGTTAGCGCAGGTGATCTGGAGGGTAGCGCAGGTGACGTGGATGGTAGCGCAGGTGATGTGGAGGTTAGCGCAGGTGATGTGGAGGTTAGCCCAGGTGATGTGGAGGTTAGCGCAGGTGATGTGGAGGTTAGCGCAGGTGATGTGGAGGTTAGCCCAGGTGATGTGGAGGTTAGCGCAGGTGATGTGGAGGTTAGCGCAGGTGATGTGGAGGGTAACGTAGGTGATGTGGAGGGTAACGTAGGTGATGTGGAGGGTAACGTAGGTGATGTGGAGGGTAACGTAGGTGATGTGGAGGTTAGCGCAGGTGATGTGGAGGTTAGCGCAGGTGACGTGGAGGTTAGCGCAGGTGACGTAGAGGTTAGCGCAGGTGACGTGGAGGGTAGCGCAGGTGACGTGGAGGTTAGCGCAGGTAACGTGGATGGTAGCGCAGGTGACGTGGAGGTTAGCGCAGGTGACGTGGAGGTTAGCGCAGGTGATGTGGAGGTTAGCGCAGGTGATGTGGAGGGTAGCGCAGGTGATGTGGAGGGTAGCGCAGGTGATGTGGAGGGTAGCGCAGGTGATGTGGAGCGTAGGGTAGGTGATGTGGAGGTTAGCGCAGGTGATGTGGAGGTTAGCGCAGGTGACGTGGATGGTAGCGCAGGTGATGTGGAGGTTAGCGCAGGTGACGTGGATGGTAGCGCAGGTGACGTGGATGGTAGCGCAGGTGACGTGGAGGTTAGCGCAGGTGACGTGGATGGTAGCGCAGGTGACGTGGAGGTTAGCGCAGGTGACGTGAATGGTAGCGCAGGTGACGTGGAGGTTAGCGCAGGTAATGTGGATGGTAACGTAGGTGATGTGGAGGGTAACGTAGGTGATGTGGAGGTTAGCGCAGGTGACGTGGAGGTTAGCGCAGGTGACGTGGAGGTTAGCCCAGGTGACGTAGAGGGTAGCGCAGGTAACGTGGATGGTAGCGCAGGTGACGTGGAGGTTAGCGCAGGTGACGTGGATGGTAACGTAGGTGATGTGGAGGGTAACGTAGGTGATGTGGAGGTTAGCGCAGGTGATGTGGAGGTTAGCGCAGGTGACGTGGAGGTTAGCGCAGGTGACGTGGAGGTTAGCCCAGGTGACGTAGAGGTTAGCGCAGGTAACGTGGATGGTAGCGCAGGTGACGTGGAGGTTAGCGCAGGTGACGTGGAGGTTAGCGCAGGTGATGTGGAGGTTAGCGCAGGTGATGTGGAGGGTAGCGCAGGTGATGTGGAGGGTAGCGCAGGTGATGTGGAGGGTAGCGCAGGTGATGTGGAGAGTAGCGTAGGTGATGTGGAGGTTAGCGCAGGTGATGTGGAGGTTAGCGCAGGTGACGTGGATGGTAGCGCAGGTGATGTGGAGGTTAGCGCAGGTGACGTGGATGGTAGCGCAGGTGATGTGGAGGGTAGCGCAGGTGATGTGGAGGTTAGCGCAGGTGACGTGGATGGTAACGTAGGTGATGTGGAGAGTAGCGTAGGTGATGTGGAGGTTAGCGCAGGTGATGTGGAGGTTAGCGCAGGTGACGTGGATGGTAGCGCAGGTGACGTGGAGGTTAGCGCAGGTGACGTGGATGGTAGCGCAGGTGATGTGGAGGTTAGCGCAGGTGACGTGGATGGTAGCGCAGGTGACGTGGAGGTTAGCGCAGGTGACATGGATGGTAGCGCAGGTGACGTGGAGGTTAGCGCAGGTGACGTGGATGGTAGCGCAGGTGACGTGGAGGTTAGCGCAGGTGACGTGGATGGTAGCGCAGGTGACGTGGAGGTTAGTACAGGTCATGTAGAGGTATTACAGGAGATGGAGCTTGTGCTGGTGCTACATGCAGTTTAGACTAGGTGCACAGGGTGGCGGTGCTGGGTAGCGGCGCAGGGTGGCGGCGCAGGGTGGCAGCGCGGAGTAGTGGCGCAGGGTAGTGGCGCAGGGTAGTGGTGCAGGGTGGCGGCGCAGGGTAGTGGCGCAGGGTGGCGGCGCAGGGTAGTGGCGCAGGGTGGCGGCGCAGGGTAGTGGCGCAGGGTGGCGGCGCAGGGTAGTGGCGCAGGGTGGCGGCGCAGGGTAGTGGCGCAGGGTGGCGGCGCAGGGTAGTGGCGCAGGGTGGCGGCGCAGGGTAGTGGCGCAGGGTGGCGGCGCAGGGTAGTGGCGCAGGGTGGCGGCGCAGGGTAGTGGCGCAGGGTGGCGGCGCAGGGTAGTGGCGCAGGGTGGCGGCGCAGGGTAGTGGCGCAGGGTGGCGGCGCAGGGTAGTGGTGCAGCATGGGCCTCCTTTAGGCTTGTCGCTCTAGATTTACGAGTGCAGGTGACGCCGGATACTGCAGATTTTTTAGCTCATTTACTTCCATGTTCAGATTTTATCGCCTTTGGATTTTCCTAAACTTCCTCTCCGCGATCGGCTTAAACTTCATGTGACTTGTTTTCAAACAGATGCAAATGCTTCACCTTCTGCCCCCCATAAACGTCCCGTTTTCTTTTCTGAAGCGGCTTCTAAACATGTTGGACTTATCAGGAATAATTTTACACAGATAAAAAAAAATCTCTGATTAAATAAGAGGAATTAGGATGCATCATAAAGGATCCGTCTCCCACCTCCTTCCCCGGGGCCCGGCCGCTTTTTAAGAATCTGACCAACATAAGAGGCTGCGAGTGGCGGCTGCGGAGCGGAGAGAGAGCGGAGCACCCTGGGAATTTACCCCCATCTGCTGCATAAACATCCAGAGGAACTTCAGGCAGAATGGAATATCAGAAGACACTTCAAAGGCGGCGGAGCCCTGGTTGTGTCAGGATACAGCTGTAAGCGGCGCGTCTTGCCTCCCTATTAAACATGAACTTTTGTACTCTGCCAGACATCTGAGAAACGCAGAAAACATAAGTTCGTTTGCTTTTCGAGTGTTTCTTCGTGCGCGGGCCTCCCCGGTAAAGAGGCATTCAGCAGGGGGCGCTTTATGAAGCTTCCTTTTCCGTATGGGGTAAAATATCACTTATAAAATCTGTACAATTGTTTGCTCTGCAGATCTTCCCACCAGAGCCTCCGGGGGGCGCTGTTACCTGCAGTCATGCCCAGCAGATGGGAGTGTAGGATATGAGGGGAAGAGGAGATGAGCTCGTTTTGGGGAATTTTTGCCGTAATCCCCGACAGGAGCGGGATTCTGAAGATGCATCACCAAGAAAACCAACGTCTAAAACACGCACGCAAAGTACCTGTGAGGGGTCATTATGGCGCAGCCGCGACGCTAAGGAGTCAAGCAGTCTGGTCCTTCTGGGCGTGATTAACATTCCCCAGGCCCTGTTATGTCATAAGGGTTAAAATACGACACAAGTGAAATAATAGCAGGAGGGGTGTCATGGTTTTCAGTGGTGTTCCAACCAACATACCCTGGTGATAATCCCATCTACCGCATCGAGTGTCGTGAAAAAAGTAGTAGAGTCGATTCTAGAGGAGGACGATGTGTCATGAAGAGCAGCCCTCTGTCTGGAGTTGTGCTGGTAGAGTCGATTCTAGAGGAGGACGATGTCTCGTGAAGAGCAGCCCTCTGTCTGGAGTTGTGCTGGTGGAGTTGACTCTAGAGGAGGACAATGTCTCATGAAGAGCAGCCCTCTGTCTGGAGTTGTGCTGGTAGAGTCGATTCTAGAGGAGGACGATGTCTCGTGAAGATCAGCCCTCCCTCTGGAGTTGTGCTGGTGGAGTTGACTCTAGAGGAGGACGATGTCTCGTGAAGAGCAGCCCTCTGTCTGGAGTTGTGCTGGTGGAGTCGATTCTAGAGGAGGACGATGTGTCGTGAAGAGCAGCCCTCTGTCTGGAGTTGTGCTGGTGGAGTTGACTCTAGAGGAGGACAATGTCTCGTGAAGAGCAGCCCTCTGTCTGGAGTTGTGCTGGTAGAGTCGATTCAAGAGGAGGACGATGTCTCGTGAAGAGCAGCCCTCCCTCTGGAGTTGTGCTGGTGGAGTTGACTCTAGAGGAGGACGATGTCTCGTGAAGAGCAGCCCTCCCTCTGGAGTTGTGCTGGTGGAGTTGACTCTAGAGGAAGACGATGTCTCGTGAAGAGCAGCCCTCTGTCTGGAGTTGTGCTGGTGGAGTCGATTCTAGAGGAGTACGATGTCTCGTGAAGAGCAGCCCTCCCTCTGGAGTTGTGCTGGTGGAGTCGATTCTAGAGGAGGACGATGTCTCGTGAAGAGCAGCCCTCTGTCTGGAGTTGTGCTGGTGGAGTCGATTCTAGAGGAGTACGATGTCTCGTGAAAAGCAGCCCTCTGTCTGGAGTTGTGCTGTTGGAGTCGATTCTAGAGGAGTACGATGTCTCGTGAAGAGCAGCCCTCCCTCTGGAGTTGTGCTGGTGGAGTTGACTCTAGAGGAGGACGATGTCTCGTGAAGAGCAGCCCTCTGTCTGGAGTTGTGCTGTTGGAGTTGACTCTAGAGGAGGACGATGTCTCGTGAAGAGCAGCCCTCCCTCTGGAGTTGTGCTGGTGGAGTTGACTCTAGAGGAGTACGATGTCTCGTGAAGAGCAGCCCTCCCTCTGGAGTTGTGCTGGTGGAGTCGATTCTAGAGGAGGACGATGTCTCGTGAAAAGCAGCCCTCTGTCTGGAGTTGTGCTGGTGGAGTCGATTCTAGAGGAGTACGATGTCTCGTGAAGAGCAGCCCTCTGTCTGGAGTTGTGCTGGTGGAGTTGACTCTAGAGGAGGATGATATCTCGTGAAGAGCAGCCCTCCCTCTGGAGTTGCGCTGGTGGAGTTGACTCTAGAGGAGGATGATATCTCGTGAAGAGCAGCCCTCCCTCTGGAGTTGTGCTGGTGGAGTTGACTCTAGAGGAGGACGATGTCGCGTGAAGAGCAGCCCTCCCTCTGGAGTTGTGCTGGTGGAGTCGACTCTAGAGGAGGACGATGTCTGGTAAAATGTGAGGATCTAATAAAACTTGAGATTTCCCAAAATTTGGATGTGACTTTTCTAAATCTCAATGTTGGAGCTAATAGTCCCTTATGTCTCAACATTCGCAGATTTGACTAAAGAACGGGATGATTATAGGAAAAACGGTAAAGCGTTCAATTAATAAAAGGTTGAATAACCCTCAACGTGACGTCTCTACAGCCAAACACCGGGGGCAGAAGCCACGACGTCTCATTCAGAGAGAGAGAGATGTCTCTTGTTGTATGATGGGAGTGATGTCTCTGTCTCTTGTTGTATGACGGGAGTGATGTCTCTGTCTCTTGTTGTATGATGGGGGTGAAGTCTCTGTCTCTTGTTGTATGATGGGGGTGATGTCTCTGTCTCTTGTTGTATGATGGGGGTGATGTCTCTCTCTTGTTGTATGATGGGAGTGATGTCTCTCTCTTGTTGTATGACGGTAGTGATGTCTCTGTCTCTTGTTGTATGATGGGAGTGATGTCTGTCTCTTGTTGTATGATGGGAGTGATGTCTGTCTCTTGTTGTATGACGGTAGTGATGTCTCTGTCTCTTGTTGTATGATGGGAGTGATGTCTGTCTCTTGTTGTATGATGGGAGTGATGTCGGTCTCTTGTTGTATGATGGGAGTGATGCCTCTGTCTCTTGTTGTATGATGGGAGTGATGTCTCTGTCTCTTGTTGTATGATGGGAGTGATGTCTGTCTCTTGTTGTATGATGGGGGTGATGTCTCTGTCTCTTGTTGTATGATGGGAGTGATGTCTCTGTCTCTTGTATGATGGGAGTGATGTCTCTCTCTTGTTGTATGATGGGAGTGATGTCTCTGTCTCTTGTTGTATGATGGGGGTGATGTATCTGTCTCTTGTTGTATGATGGGGGTGATGTCTCTGTCTCTTGTTGTATGATGGGGGTGATGTCTCTGTCTCTTGTTGTATGATGGGAGTGATGTCTCTGTTTCTTGTTGTATGATGGGAGTGATGTCTCTGTCTCTTGTTGTATGATGGGGGTGATGTCTCTGTCTCTTGTTGTATGATGGGAGTGATGTCTCTCTCTTGTATGACGGGAGTGATGTCTCTGTCTTTTGTTGTATGATGGGAGTGATGTCTCTGTCTCTTGTATGATGGGAGTGATGTCTCTCTCTTGTTGTATGATGTGGGTGATGTCTCTGTCTCTTGTTGTATGATGGGAGTGATGTCTCTGTCTCTTGTTGTATGATGGGAGTGATGTATCTGTCTTTTGTTGGATGATGGGTGTGATGTCTCTTGGATGATGGGTGTGATGTCTCTTGGATGATGGGAGTGATGTCTCTTGTATGATGGGAGTGATGTCTCTCATATGATGGGAGTGATGTCTCTGTCTCTTGTTGTATGACGGGAGTGATGTCTCTGTCTCTTGGATGATGGGTGTGATGTCTCTTGGATGATGGGTGTGATGTCTCTTGGATGATGGGAGTGATGTCTCTCGTATGATGGGAGTGATGTCTCTCGTATGATGGGAGTGATGTCTCTCTCTTGTTGTATGACGGGAGTGATGTCTCTCTCTTGTTGTATGACGGGAGTGATGTCTCTCTCGTTGTATGACGGGAGTGATGTCTCTGTCTCCTGTTGTATGACGGTAGTGATGTCTCTGTCTCTTGTTGTATGACGGTAGTGATGTCTATGTCTCTTGTATGATGGGAGTGATGTCTCTCTCTTGTTGTATGACGGGAGTGATGTCTCTGTCTCTTGTTGTATGACGGGAGTGATGTCTCTCTCTCGTCGTATGATGGGAGTGATGTCTCTCGTATGATGGGAGTGATGTTTCTGTCTCTTGTTGTATGACGGGAGTGATGTCTCTGTCTCTTGTTGTATGATGGGAGTGATGTCACTCTCTCGTCGTATGATGGGAGTGATGTCTCTCGTATGATGGGAGTGATGTCTCTCTCTTGTTGTATGATGGGAGTGATGTCTCTGTCTCTTGTTGTATGATGGGAGTGATGTCTCTCTCTCGTCGTATGATGGGAGTGATGTCTCTCGTATGATGGGAGTGATGTCTCTCTCTTGTTGTATGACGGGAGTGATGTATCTGTCTCTTGTTGTATGACGGGAGTGATGTATCTGTCTCTTGTTGTATGATGGGAGTGATGTCTCTGTCTCTTGTTGTATGACGGGAGTGATGTCTCTGTCTCTTGTTGTATGACGGGAGTGATGTCTCTGTCTCTTGTTGTATGACGGGAGTGATGTCTCTGTCTCTTGTTGTATGATGGGGGTGATGTCTCTGTCTCTTGTTGTATGATGGGAGTGATGTCTCTGTCTCTTGTTGTATGATGGGGGTGATGTCTCTGTCTCTTGTTGTATGATGGGGGTGAAGTCTCTGTCTCTTGTTGTATGATGGGGGTGATGTCTCTGTCTCTTGTTGTATGATGGGAGTGATGTCTCTGTCTCGTTGTATGATGGGAGTGATGTCTCTGTCTCGTTGTATGATGGGGGTGATGTCTCTCTCTTGTTGTATGACGGGAGTGATGTCTCTCTCTTGTTGTATGACGGGAGTGATGTCTCTGTCTCTTGTTGTATGATGGGAGTGATGTCTCTTGGATGATGGGTGTGATGTCTCTTGGATGATGGGTGTGATGTCTCTTGGATGATGGGTGTTTCTGCGGCACGGATGTGCGGACATGCGGAGAGCCGTGAAAACACGGATAGTGTGTATGGGCCCATAGAAATGAATGGGTCCGCAATTTACCCGTGGATTTGCGGTTGAATTGCGGACGCAAAAACACGGTCGTGTGCATGAGGCCTAACAGTCAGTGGAGCTGGGTGTCAGGTAGAGTTGAGATCTGGGCAGAGAGAGACACTTGATGTTGCGATTCACATCTCAGTTGCCATGACGACCACAGTTGGAGAGATTGAAACATTTTCACTTGGTAACATTGTAATTCAGCCGGCGGTGCGGAGAGGAGCTGATTCTGAGAACGCTGCAAGTGAACGGGGTCAATGAGAGTTCAGCGGCACCCCGAGCTCCCCGCTGACTGCTGACTGCTGACTGCTGACTGCCGGGGCTTTTGAAGTCTTTTGAAGCTGCCAGTACCTTATTAAACCATGTCGAATCCTCACTGATCGGGAACATCCTCGAACAGGAAGAAACTCTGCTCAATCCCCGGATTTCAGACACAAACGTCCTCCTGACTTTTATTATTCATTTTTATCAGCTCTCAGATATGCGTTTGAGAGGCTAAATCTTTAATTGAAGGCAGTCATTCTGGGGTGAACGCGGGAACGACGGGATAAACTGAGAAAAAAACGATAGAAGTCAGAAAAAGACAAAAGGAATCAATAGTAACCGAAAATATGAAAGAATCTGAGGATCACCGCAGTCATGGAGGAATAAGTGGTGACCGCAGTCATGAAGGAATCAGTGGTGACCGCAGTCATGGAGGAATCAGTGGTGACCGCAGTCATGGAGGAATCAGTGGCGACCGCAGTCATGGAGGAATCAGTGGCGACCACAGTCATGGAGGAATCAGTGGCGACCGCAGTCATGGAGGAATCAGTGGCGACCGCAGTCATGGAGTAATCAGTGGTGACCGCAGTCATGGAGGAATCGGTGGTGACCGCAGTCATGAAGGAATCAGTGGTGACCGCAGTCATGAAGGAATCAGTGGCGACCGCAGTCATGGAGGAATCAGTGGCGACCGCAGTCATGGAGGAATCAGTGGTGACCGCAGTCATGAAGGAATCAGTGGTGACCGCAGTCATGGAGGAATCAGTGGTGACCGCAGTCATGGAGGAATCAGTGGCGACCGCAGTCATGGAGGAATCAGTGGCGACCGCAGTCATGGAGGAATCGGTGGCGACCGCAGTCATGGAGTAATCAGTGGTGACCGCAGTCATGAAGGAATCAGTGGTGACCGCAGTCATGAAGGAATCAGTGGTGACCGCAGTCATGGAGGAATCCGTGGTGACCGCAGTCATGGAGGAATCAGTGGCGACCGCAGTCATGGAGGAATCAGTGGTGACCGCAGTCATGGAGGAATCAGTGGCGACCGCAGTCATGGAGGAATCAGTGGTGACCGCAGTCATGAAGGAATCAGCGGTGACCGCAGTCATGGAGGAATCAGTGGTGACCGCAGTCATGGAGGAATCGGTGGTGACCGCAGTCATGAAGGAATCGGTGGTGACCGCAGTCATGGAGGAATCGGTGGTGACCGCAGTCATGGAGGAATCGGTGGTGACCGCAGTCATGGAGGAATCGGTGGTGACCGCAGTCATGGAGGAATCGGTGGTGACCGCAGTCATGGAGGAATCAGTGGTGACCTCAGTCATGAAGGAATCAGTGGTGACCGCAGTCATGAAGGAATCAGTGGTGACCGCAGTCATGAAGGAATCAGTGGTGACCGCAGTCATGGAGGAATCAGTGGTGACCGCAGTCATGGAGGAATCAGTGGCGACCGCAGTCATGGAGGAATCAGTGGCGACCGCAGTCATGGAGGAATCAGTGGCGACCGCAGTCATGGAGGAATCAGTGGTGACCGCAGTCATGGAGGAATCAGTGGTGACCGCAGTCATGGAGGAATCCGTGGTGACCGCTGTCATGAAGGAATCAGTGGCGACCGCTGTCATGAAGGAATCAGTGGCGACCGCAGTCATGAAGGAATCAGTGGTGACCGCAGTCATGGAGGAATCAGTGGTGACCACAGTCATGGAGGAATCAGTGGTGACCTCAGTCATGAAGGAATCAGTGGTGACCGCAGTCATGAAGGAATCAGTGGTGACCGCAGTCATGGAGTAATCGGTGGTGACCTCAGTCATGGAGGAATAGGTGGTGACCGAAGTCATGGAGGAATCGTGGTGACCTCAGTCATGGAGGAATCGGTGGTGACCTCAGTCATGAAGGAATCGGTGGTGACCGCAGTCATGAAGGAATCAGTGGTGACCGCAGTCATGGAGTAATCGGTGGTGACCTCAGTCATGGAGGAATCGGTGGTGACCTCAGTCATGAAGGAATCGGTGGTGACCGCAGTCATGGAGGAATCGGTGGTGACCGCAGTCATGGAGGAATCGGTGGTGACCGCAGTCATGGAGGAATTGGTGGTGACCGCAGTCATGGAGGAATCTGTGGTGACCGCAGTCATGGAGGAATCCGTGGTGACCTCAGTCATGAAGGAATCAGTGGTGACCGCAGTCATGAAGGAATCAGTGGTGACCGCAGTCATGAAGGAATCAGTGGTGACCGCAGTCATGGAGGAATCAGTGGTGACCTCAGTCATGGAGGAATCGGTGGTGACCGCAGTCATGGAGGAATCAGTGGTGACCGCAGTCATGGAGGAATCAGTGGCGACCACAGTCATGGAGGAATCGGTGGTGACCGCAGTCATGGAGGAATCTGTGGTGACCGCAGTCATGGAGGAATCCGTGGTGACCTCAGTCATGAAGGAATCAGTGGTGACCGCAGTCATGAAGGAATCAGTGGTGACCGCAGTCATGAAGGAATCAGTGGTGACCGCAGTCATGGAGGAATCAATGGTGACCGCAGTCATGGAGGAATCAGTGGTGACCTCAATCATGAAGGAATCAGTGGTGACCGCAGTCATGAAGGAATCAGTGGCATCTTTGTGTTTGCTTTGCAGTCACATCAAATTAGCATCTGGTCATGTATTTTCCTTTGTTGGGAGGGTCTAAGTTCTTTCGATTTTTTATAATCAGATACGTTTATTTTTACGTGGTAAGGTGGGCAATATTATCAAAGAGGACCCACTATCTATCTCTCTCCTCAGCTGTACAAGACTAGGGCATATTTACCCAGACTGCCATGGTGTTAGGGATCTGCCAGGTACTTCATCTAGGTATACTCCTGGGATTAATCAATCCACACCTGAGGCCAGACCTGTTCGACTGACACCATCTCCCACCAACCAGGGTGGCAGGCTCAGGAACCAGCTCCCTCACCCATCTCCGCCCCTGTGCTTACTTCTCTAGGAAGTTTTCGCCCACGGAGAGTAACTATGATATTGGCAACCGCGAACTTCTAGCCATTAAATGGGCTTTTGAGGAGTGGCGGCACTTCCTGGAGGGGGCCAGACACCAGGTAACGGTCCTTACGGATCACAAGAATCTGGTTTTCCTAGAATCGGCCCGGAGGCTTAATCCTAGACAAGCTCGGTGGGCACTATTCTTTACCAGATTTAATTTCTTGGTTACCTATAGGGCTGGGTCCAAGAATATTAAGGCTGATGCTCTGTCACGTAGTTTCATGGCCAATCCTCCTTCCGAGAAGGATCCTGCTTGTATTTTACCCCCTGGTATAATCGTCTCTGCCACGGATTCTGATTTAGCTTCTGATATCGCGGCTGATCAGGGTGCAGCTCCCGGGAACGTCCCTGGGGACAAACTGTTTGTTCCCCTGCAATACCGGCTGAGGGTACTCAGGGAAAACCATGACTCCGCTCTATCTGGTCATCCTGGCATCTTGGGCACCAAACACCTCATTACCAGAAACTATTGGTGGCCTGGGTTGCCTAAAGACGTTAGGGCTTACGTCGCCACTTGTGAGGTTTGCGCTAGGTCCAAAACCCCTAGGTCCCGACCTGCGGGCCTACTACGTTCCTTGCCCATTCCCCAGAGACCTTGGACCCATATCTCCATGGATTTTATGACCGATTTGCCTCCATCTCAGGGCAAGTCGGTGGTGTGGGTGGTAGTAGACCGCTTCAGCAAGATGTGCCACTTTGTGCCCCTTAAGAAGCTACCTAACGCCAAGACGTTAGCTTCTTTGTTTGTGAAACACATCCTGCGTCTCCATGGGGCCCCAGTCAATATCGTTTCTGACAGAGGGGTACAATTTGTTTCCTTATTTTGGAGAGCTTTTTGTAAAAAGTTGGAGATTGATCTGTCCTTCTCCTCCGCCTTCCATCCCGAAACTAATGGCCAAACGGAAAGGACCAACCAATCCCTGGAACAATATTTAAGGTGTTTCATCTCTGACTGTCAATTCGATTGGGTCTCATTCCTTCCCCTTGCTGAATTTTCCCTGAATAACCGGGTCAGTAACTCGTCAGGGGTCTCCCCGTTTTTCTGTAATTTCGGGTTTAACCCAAGGTTCTCCTCCGTCTCCCCTGGTTGTTCCAATAATCCTGAGGTAGAGGATGTTCATCGGGAACTGTGCACTGTCTGGGCCCAGGTTCAGAAGAACCTAGAGGCGTCCCAGAGCGCACAAAAGATTCAGGCGGATAGTAGACGTTCTGCTAACCCCCGGTTTGACGTCGGGGATTTGGTCTGGTTGTCGTCCAGGAACTTGCGCCTTAAGGTCCCGTCCAGGAAGTTTGGCCCCCCATTTATTGGACCTTATAAGATCATTGAAGTCCTCAACCCTGTATCCTTCCGTCTGGAGCTCCCCCCATCATTTCGCATACATGACGTCTTCCATGCCTCCCTCCTTAAACGCTGCTCCCCGTCCTGGTCCCCCTCGAGGATACCTCCTGTTCCCGTTCTCACCCCTGAGGGGGTGGAATTCGAGGTGGCCAAGATTATGGACAGTAGGATGGTCCAGGGCTCCCTCCAGTACCTGGTCCATTGGAGAGGATACGGGCCGGAGGAGAGGACTTGGGTACCTGCCCGTGATGTTCACGCTGGGGTATTGATCAGGAGGTTCCACCTTCTCTTCCCCACTAAACCGGGTCCCCTTAGTAAGGGTCCGGTGGCCCCTCATAAAAGGGGGAGTACTGTTAGGGATCTGCCAGGTACTTCATCTAGGTATACTCCTGGGATTAATCAATCCACACCTGAGGCCAGACCTGTTCGACTGACACCATCTCCCACCAACCAGGGTGGCAGGCTCAGGAGTGGGAGAGCCTATCGCGGCCTGGTCTGTCGGAGTTAGCTCCGCCCCCTGTCCTTTATTACCTGCCCTGTTCTCTCCCTCAGTGCTTGTAATTCTTTTGGATTCCTGGCCCCACTGCTGCTTGCTCCAGCCTGCTTCTGCCGTGCTTCTGCCTTGCTGCAGTTCTGCTTGACCTGCTTTGCTTTGCCCCTGGCTTGCTTCTGTCTCCTTGCCCGCTTGGGTGTACTCACTTCGTCCTGGTCCTGACTGTCCGTTCGCCGCTCCGTTTCCTCGTGGCGTTCCGTGGCTACTGCCCCTTCCCTTGCATGTTCCCTGTTTGTTTTCCTGTGCACTTAGACAGCGTAGGGACCGCCGCCCAGTTGTACCTCGTCGCCTAGGGCGAGTCGTTGCAAGTAGGCAGGGACAGGGCGGTGGGTAGATTAGGGCTCACTTTCCCTTCACCTCCTTCCGGCCATTACACATGGGCACTCCAACCCAGTGGGCTTTGACTTCTGCCTATTGCTCTTGACAACCCTGCTGAGAATCATCCTAGGAATACTGTAAAGATAGATAGATAGATAGATAGATAGATAGATAGATAGATAGATAGATAGATAGATAGATAGATAGATAGATATTTCCAGGCTACATTATTATGCATAGGGTGAGGACATCTGGGTACGGCCCTGACTTTTCTATTAGGGATGTCGGTAATGATTGCGCCGCGCGCCAGTCTCACCAGACCGTTTCTGGACGTCCATTACCTCTGCACAAAAAAAAATCTCATTTAGCACCTGGGCAGCCGGGGACGTGTGAGGTTCGGCAGCTGCCGGCGGACACATTATATGGCACACACATTATAAAGGTTGATGACTTCTGCTTCTCTCCCCTCTTCCCAGTCAGCCAAGACAATCCGTATTGTGACAGTCCATGTGGATCATAGTCGTGGGGAGCCAGGGGTCCAGGAGCTTCCCACCCAGGAGACCGCAGTCCGAACCTCTGCTAGATCTGCGATCGTTTCATCTTTCCAAGTTCTTGTTTATAAATCTGGAATTTACTGCAAATCTCAAAATCCTCTACACATCACCCGGTGCCCAGATAGTCTCAGACCTCGGGCCTGGACTATTAAGGGGTTAAGTTTGGACAATTAGTAAACAAGAGGCACATAGAGGCAGCAGCAGCTGGGGGCGGTTGTGCGCCAGGGCTGCAGGGGATGGCGGGTGCTTTCAGATAGAATGGATAATAGGATGTCGTCTGTCTAGTCTACAAATGATGTAAAACTCAGTCAACAGATAAACGCGTCTGTCACAGCGAGCGGATCCGACCGTGAACTCCTAGTCACCGATCAGATGTGTCCTGGGGGCACCTGTCCTGCGCTGTCACTTAGTGGAGGGGGGCACTTCTACCTGTGGGGACAGGGAGGTCTACCAGTGGTCTGGGCCCCCGGACAGTAGATGTCATGGGCCTCTAAAGGCATTTGTAGCAGCTTTTGGGCCGCCACGTCCGTGGGTCTTTTGTGGGTGGACTTCTCGGGATCCCCTGCTCTACGCTCACTTCCTACCAGAGAATATTCCAGTGAAGGTTCCGCGCCTACATGGAGGAACGCGTCTGGGGGTGACCACCTCAAAGACCAGATCAGGGCAATGATATAAACCTGTAATTTTCAGCGATGAGATAGAATAACAACAAATTCCAATGAGGTAACAATGGGAATAAACGTCTGATCTTATCCCGGACAGCACGGCCGAGGTGCACGCACGACCATCACACCTCATACGGACTGACTAGTGACTGGAAGAGTCCAGTGGAGACGCGGGATTGGTAGATATTGTCATCGGCAGCTTTCAGGAATGAAGTCCCGACAACTATTTACAGCACCGAACTACCCTGACTATCTGATGGTTTGACGAAGGTCTAATGACCAAAACTTTATCCCGTATTACTGGATTGTCCAAAACACTTAAAAAAAATTATAATAAAAGAAACTACCTGCCCTAGTGATCCTGTCCCCTCACACCTCCTCCAGTCCCTCTCCCCGACTGTCTCTAGGCTCCTCTCTTCTTCTCGTCCTACTACCTGCCCTAGTGATCCTCTCCCCTCACACCTCCTCCAGTCCCTCTCCCCGGCTGTCTCTAGGCTCCTCTCTTCTTCTCGTCCTACTACCTGCCCTAGTGATCCTATCCCCTCACATCTCCACCAGTCCCTCTCCCCGACTGTCTCTAGGCTCCTCTCTTCTTCTCGTCCTACTACCTGCCCTAGTGATCCTATCCCCTCACACCTCCTCCAGTTCCTCTCCCCGGCTGTCTCTAGGCTCCACTCTTCTTCTCGTCCCACTACCTGCCCTAGTGATCCTATCCCCTCACACCTCCTCCAGTCCCTCTCCCCGGCTGTCTCTAGGCTCCTCTCTTCTTCTCGTCCTACTACCTGCCCTAGTGATCCTATCCCCTCACACCTCCTCCAGTCCCTCTCCCCGACTGTCTCTAGGCTCCTCTCTTCTTCTCGTCCTACTACCTGCCCTAGGGATCCTATCCCCTCACACCTCCTCCAGTCCCTCTCCCCGGCTGTCTCTAGGCTCCTCTCTTCTTCTCGTCCTACTACCTGCCCTAGTGATCCTATCCCCTCACACCTCCTGTCCCTCTCCCCGACTGTCTCTAGGCTCCTCTCTTCTTCTCGTCCTACTACCTGCCCTTGTGATCCTATCCCCTCACACCTCATCCAATCCCTCTGCCCGACTGTCTCTAGGCTCCTCTCTTCTTCTCGTCCTACTACCTGCCCTAGTGATCCTATCCCCTCACACCTCCTCCAGTCCCTCTCCCCGGCTGTCTCTAGGCTCCTCTCTTCTTCTCGTCCTACTACCTTCCCTAGTGATCCTATCCCCTCACACCTCCTCCAGTCCCTCTCCCCGGCTGTCTCTAGGCTCCTCTCTTCTTCTCGTCCTACTACCTGCCCTAGTGATCCTATCCCCTCACACCTCCTCCAGTTCCTCTCCCCGGCTGTCTCTAGGCTCCTCTCTTCTTCTCGTCCCACTACCTGCCCTAGTGATCCTATCCCCTCACACCTCCTCCAGTCCCTCTCCCCGGCTGTCTCTAGGCTCCTCTCTTCTTCTCGTCCTACTACCTGCCCTAGTGATCCTATCCCCTCACACCTCCTCCAGTCCCTCTCCCCGACTGTCTCTAGGCTCCTCTCTTCTTCTCGTCCTACTACCTGCCCTAGGGATCCTATCCCCTCACACCTCCTCCAGTCCCTCTCCCCGGCTGTCTCTAGGCTCCTCTCTTCTTCTCGTCCTACTACCTGCCCTAGTGATCCTATCCCCTCACACCTCCTGTCCCTCTCCCCGACTGTCTCTAGGCTCCTCTCTTCTTCTCGTCCTACTACCTGCCCTTGTGATCCTATCCCCTCACACCTCCTCCAGTCCCTCTGCCCGACTGTCTCTAGGCTCCTCTCTTCTTCTCGTCCTACTACCTGCCCTAGTGATCCTATCCCCTCACACCTCCTCCAGTCCCTCTCCCCGGCTGTCTCTAGGCTCCTCTCTTCTTCTCGTCCTACTACCTGCCCTAGTGATCCTATCCCCTCACACCTCCTCCAGTCCCTCTCCCCGGCTGTCCCTAGGCTCCTCTCTTCTTCTCGTCCTACTACCTGCCCTAGTGATCCTATCACCTCACACCTCCTCCAGTTCCTCTCCCCGGCTGTCTCTAGGCTCCTCTCTTCTTCTCGTCCTACTACCTGCCCTAGTGATCCTATCCCCTCACACCTCCTCCAGTCCCTCTCCCCGGCTGTCTCCAGGGTTCTCTCTTCTTCTCGTCCTACTACCTGTCCTAGTGATCCTGTCCCCTCACACCTCCCCCAGTCCTTCTCCCCGGCTGTCTCTAGGCTCCTCTCTTCTTCTCGTCCTACTACCTGTCCTAGTGAACCTATCCCCTCACACCTCCCCCAGTCCCTCTCCCTGGCTGTCTCTAGGCTCCTCTCTTCTCGTCCTACTACCTGCCCTAGTGATCCTCTCCCCTCACACCTCCTCCAGTCCCTCTCCCCGGCTGTCTCCAGGCTCCTCTCTTCTTCTCGTCCTACTCCCTGTCCTGGTGAACCTCTCCCCTCACACCTCGTCCAGTCCCTCTCCTCGACTGTCTCTAGGCTCCTCTCTTCTCGTCCTACTACCTGTCATAGTGATCCTATCCCTCACACCTCGTCCAGTCCCTCTCCCCTCACACCATCTCCAGTCCCTCTCCCCGGCTGTCTCCAGCCTCCTCTCTTCTTCTCATCCTACTACCTGTCCTAGTTATCCTATCCCCTCACACCTTCTCCAGTCCCTCTCCCCTTACACCTCCTCCAGTCCCTCTCCCCGGCTGTTTTCAGGCTCCTCTTCTTCTCTTCCTACCTGTCCTAGTGACCCTATCCCCTCACACCTCGTCCAGTCCCTCTCCCCGGCTGTCTCCAGGCTCCTCTCTTCTCATCCTACTACCTGTTCTAGTGATCCTGTCCCATCACACCTCCTCCAGTCCCTCTCCCCGGGTGTCTCCAGGCTCCTCTCTTCTTCTCGTCCCACTACCTGCCCTAGTGATCCTATCCCCTCACACCTCCTCCAGTCCCTTTCCCCGGCTGTCTCTAGGCTCCTCTCTTCTTCTCGTCCTACTACCTGCCCTAGTGATCCTATCCCCTCACACCTCCTCCAGTCCCTCTCCCCGACTGTCTCTAGGCTCCTCTCTTCTTCTCGTCCTACTACCTGCCCTAGGGATCCTATCCCCTCACACCTCCTCCAGTCCCTCTCCCCGGCTGTCTCTAGGCTCCTCTCTTCTTCTCGTCCTACTACCTGCCCTAGTGATCCTATCCCCTCACACCTCCTGTCCCTCTCCCCGACTGTCTCTAGGCTCCTCTCTTCTTCTCGTCCTACTACCTGCCCTTGTGATCCTATCCCCTCACACCTCCTCCAGTCCCTCTCCCCGACTGTCTCTAGGCTCCTCTCTTCTTCTCGTCCTACTACCTGCCCTAGTGATCCTATCCCCTCACACCTCCTCCAGTCCCTCTCCCCGGCTGTCTCTAGGCTCCTCTCTTCTTCTCGTCCTACTACCTGCCCTAGTGATCCTATCCCCTCACACCTCCTCCAGTCCCTCTCCCCGGCTGTCCCTAGGCTCCTCTCTTCTTCTCGTCCTACTACCTGCCCTAGTGATCCTATCCCCTCACACCTCCTCCAGTTCCTCTCCCCGGCTGTCTCTAGGCTCCTCTCTTCTTCTCGTCCTACTACCTGCCCTAGTGATCCTATCCCCTCACACCTCCTCCAGTCCCTCTCCCCGGCTGTCTCCAGGGTTCTCTCTTCTTCTCGTTCTACTACCTGTCCTAGTGATCCTGTCCCCTCACACCTCCCCCAGTCCTTCTCCCCGGCTGTCTCTAGGCTCCTCTCTTCTTCTCGTCCTACTACCTGTCCTAGTGAACCTATCCCCTCACACCTCCCCCAGTCCCTCTCCCTGGCTGTCTCTAGGCTCCTCTCTTCTCGTCCTACTACCTGCCCTAGTGATCCTCTCCCCTCACACCTCCTCCAGTCCCTCTCCCCGGCTGTCTCCAGGCTCCTCTCTTCTTCTCGTCCTACTCCCTGTCCTGGTAAACCTCTCCCCTCACACCTCGTCCAGTCCCTCTCCTCGACTGTCTCTAGGCTCCTCTCTTCTCGTCCTACTACCTGTCATAGTGATCCTATCCCTCACACCTCGTCCAGTCCCTCTCCCCGGCTGTCTCCAGCCTCCTCTCTTCTTCTCATATTACTACCTGTCCTAGTTATCCTATCCCCTCACACCTTCTCCAGTCCCTCTCCCCTTACACCTCCTCCAGTCCCTCTCCCCGGCTGTTTTCAGGCTCCTCTTCTTCTCTTCCTACCTGTCCTAGTGACCCTATCCCCTCACACCTCGTCCAGTCCCTCTCCCCGGCTGTCTCCAGGCTCCTCTCTTCTCATCCTACTACCTGTCCTAGTGAACCTATCCCCCTCACACCTCCCCCAGATCCTCTCCCCGGCTGTCTCTAGGCTCCTCTCTTCTCATCCTACTACCTGTTCTAGTGATCCTATCCCATCACACCTCCTCCAGTCCCTCTCCCCGGCTGTCTCCAGGCTCCTCTCTTCTTCTCGTCCTACTACCTGTCCTAGTGATCCTATCCCTCACACCTCGTCCAGTCCCTCTCCCCGGCTGTCTCTAGGCTCCTATCTTCTTCTCATCCTACTACTGGCCCTAGTGATCCTATCCCGTCACACCTCCTCCAGTCCCTCTCCCCGGCTGTCTCTAGGCTCCTCTCTTCTTCTCGTCCTACTACTGGCCCTAGTGATCCTATCCCGTCACACCTCCTCCAGTCCCGCTCCCCGGCTGTCTCTAGGCTCCTCTCTTCTTCTCGTCCTACTACCTGCCCTAGTGATCCTATCCCCTCACACCTCCTCCAGTCCCTCTCCCCGGCTGTCTCTAGGCTCCTCTCTTCTTCTCATCCTACTACCTGCCCTAGTGATCCTATCCCCTCTCACCTCCTCCAGTCCCTCTCCCCGGCTGTCTCTAGGCTCCTCTCTTCTTCTCGTCCTACTACCTGCCCTAGTGATCCTATCCCCTCACACCTCCTCCAGTCCCTCTCCCCGGCTGTCTCTAGGCTCCTCTCTTCTAGTCCTACTACCTGTCCTAGTGAACCTATCCCCTCACACCTCCCCCAGTCCCTCTCCCTGGCTGTCTCTAGGCTCCTCTCTTCTCGTCCTACTACCTGTCCTAGTGATCCTCTCCCCTCACACCTCCTCCAGTCCCTCTCCCCGGCTGTCTCCAGGCTGCTCTCTTCTTCTCGTCCAACTACCTGTCCTAGTGATCCTGTCCCCTCACACCTCCTCCAGTCCCTCTCCCCGGCTTTCTCTAGGCTCCTCTCTTCTCGTCCTACTACCTGTCCTAGTGAACCCATCCCCTCACACCTCCCCCAGTCCCTCTCCCTGGCTGTCTCTAGGCTCCTCTCTTCTCGTCCTACTACCTGTCCTAGTGATCCTCTCCCCTCACACCTCCTCCAGTCCCTCTCCCCGGCTGTCTCCAGGCTGCTCTCTTCTTCTCGTCCTACTACCTGTCCTAGTGATCCTGTCCCCTCACACCTCCTCCAGTCCCTCTCCCCGGCTGTCTCTAGGCTCTTCTCTTCTCTTCTCGTCCTACTACCTGTCCTAGTGAACCTATCACCTCACACCTCCCCCAGTCCCTCTCCCCGGCTTTCTCTAGGCTCCTCTCTTCTCGTCCTACTACCTGTCCTAGTGAACCCATCCCCTCACACCTCCCCCAGTCCCTCTCCCTGGCTGTCTCTAGGCTCCTCTCTTCTCGTCCTACTACCTGCCCTAGTGATCCTCTCCCCTCACACCTTCTCTAGTCCCTCTCCCCGGCTGTCTCTAGGCTCCTCTCTTCTTCTCGTCCTACTACCTGTCCTAGTTATCCTATCCTTCACACCTCGTCCAGTCCGTCTCCCCGGCTGTCTCTAGGCTCCTCTCTTTTTCTCATCCTACTACTGGCCCTAGTGATCCTATCCCCTCACACCTTCTCCAGTCCCTCTCCCCTCACACCTCCTCCAGTCCCTCTCCCCGGCTGTCTCTAGGCTCCTCTCTTCTCGTCCTACTACCTGTCCTAGTGAACCTATCCCCTCACACCTCCCCCAGTCCCTCTCCCTGGCTGTCTCTAGGCTCCTCTCTTCTCGTCCTACTACCTGTCCTAGTGATCCTCTCCCCTCACACCTCCTCCAGTCCCTCTCCCCGGCTGTCTCCAGGCTGCTCTCTTCTTCTCGTCCTACTACCTGTCCTAGTGATCCTGTCCCCTCACACCTCCTCCAGTCCCTCTCCCCGGCTGTCTCTAGGCTCTTCTCTTCTCTTCTCGTCCTACTACCTGTCCTAGTGAACCTATCACCTCACACCTCCCCCAGTCCCTCTCCCCGGCTTTCTCTAGGCTCCTCTCTTCTCGTCCTACTACCTGTCCTAGTGAACCTATCCCCTCACACCTCCCCCAGTCCCTCTCCCTGGCTGTCTCTAGGCTCCTCTCTTCTCGTCCTACTACCTACCCTAGTGATCCTCTCCCCTCACACCTTCTTTAGTCCCTCTCCCCGGCTGTCTCTAGGCTCCTCTCTTCTTCTCGTCCTACTACCTGTCCTAGTTATCCTATCCTTCACACCTCGTCCAGTCCCTCTCCCCGGCTCTCTCTAGGCTCCTCTCTTTTTCTCATCCTACTACTGGCCCTAGTGATCCTATCCCCTCACACCTTCTCCAGTCCCTCTCCCCTTACACCTACTCCAGTCCCTCTCCCCGGCTCCTCTCTTCTCGTCCTACTACCTGTCCTAGTGACCCTATCCCCTCACACCTCGTCCAGTCCCTCTCCTCGACTGTCTCTAGGCTCCTCTCTTCTCGTCCTAGTGATCCTATCCCTTCACATCTCCCCCAGTCCCTCTCCCCGGCTGTCTCTAGGCTCCTCTCTTCTCGTCCTACTACCTGCCCTAGTGATCCTCTCCCCTCACACCTTCTCTAGTCCCTCTCCCCGGCTGTCTCTAGGCTCCTCTCTTCTTCTCGTCCTACTACCTGTCCTAGTTATCCTATCCTTCACACCTCGTCCAGTCCCTCTCCCCGGCTGTCTCTAGGCTCCTCTCTTTTTCTCATCCTGCTACTGGCCCTAGTGATCCTATCCCCTCACACCTTCTCCAGTCCCTCTCCCCTTACACCTCCTCCAGTCCCTCTCCCCGGCTGTCTCCAGGCTCCTCTCTTCTCGTCCTACTACCTGTCCTAGTGACCCTATCCCCTCACACCTCGTCCAGTCCCTCTCCTCGACTGTCTCTAGGCTCCTCTCTTCTCGTCCTAGTGATCCTATCCCTTCACACCTCCCCCAGTCCCTCTCCCCGGCTGTCTCTAGGCTCCTCTCTTCTCATCCTACTACCTGTCCTAGTGATCCTATCCCCTCACATCTCCTCCAGTCCCTCTCCCCGGCTGTCTCTAAGCTCCTCTCCTTCTCATCCTACTACCTGTCCTAGTGACCCTATCCCCTCACACCTCCTCCAGTCCCTCTCCCCTGCTGTCTCTAGGCTCCTCTCTTCTTCTCATCCCACTACCTGTCCTAGTGATCCTCTCCCCCTCACACCTTCTCCAGTCCCTCTCCCCTCACACCTCCTCCAGTCCCTCTCCCCGGCTGTCTCCAGCCTCCTCTCTTCTTCTCATCCTACTACCTGTCCTAGTGACCCTATCCCCTCTCCCCTTACACCTCCTCCAGTCCCTCTCCCTCCTGTCTCCAGGCTCCTCTCTTCTTATCCTACTACCTGTCCTAGTGACCCTATCCCCTCACACCTCCCCCAGTCCCTCTCCCCGGCTGTCTCTAAGCTCCTCTCTTCTTCTCATCCTACTACCTGTCCTAGTGACCCTATCCCCTCACACCTCCTCCAGTCCCTCCCCCCGGCTGTCTCTAGGCTCCTCTCTTCTTCTCATCCCACTACCTGTCCTAGTGATCCTCTCCCCTCACACCTTCTCCAGTCCCTATCCCCTCACACCTCCTCCAGTCCCTCTCCCCGGCTGTCTCTTGGCTCCTCTCTTCTTCTCGTCCTACTACCTGTCCTAGTGATCCTCTCCCCTCACACCTCCTCCAGTCCCTCTCCCCGGCTGTCTCCAGGCTCCTCTCTTCTTCTCATCCTACTACCTGTCCTAGTGATCCTATCCCCTCACACCTCCTCCAGTCCCTCTCCCCGGCTGTTTTCAGGCTCCTCTCTTCTTCTCATCCTACTACCTGTCCTAGTGACCCTATTTCCTCACACCTCCTCCAGTCCCTCTCCCCGGCTGTCTCCAGGCTCCTCTTCTTCTCATCCTACTACCTGTCCTAGTGACCCTATCCCCTCACACCTCCTCCAGTCCCTCTCCCCGGCTGTCTCTAACCTCCTCTCTTCTTCTCATCCCACTACCTGTCCTAGTGACCCTCTCCCCTCACAGCTTCTCCAGTCCCTCTCCCCTCACAGCTTCTCCAGTCCCTCTCCCCTCACACCTCCTCCAGTCCCTCTCCCCGGCTGTCTCCAGCCTCCTCTCTTCTTCTCATCCTACTACCTGTCCTAGTGATCCTATCCCCTCACATCTCCTCCAGTCCCTCTCCCCGGCTGTCTCTAAGCTCCTCTCCTTCTCATCCTACTACCTGTCCTAGTGACCCTATCCCCTCACACCTCCTCCAGTCCCTCTCCCCTGCTGTCTCTAGGCTCCTCTCTTCTTCTCATCCCACTACCTGTCCTAGTGATCCTCTCCCCCTCACACCTTCTCCAGTCCCTCTCCCCTCACACCTCCTCCAGTCCCTCTCCCCGGCTGTCTCCAGCCTCCTCTCTTCTTCTCATCCTACTACCTGTCCTAGTGACCCTATCCCCTCTCCCCTTACACCTCCTCCAGTCCCTCTCCCCTCCTGTCTCCAGGCTCCTCTCTTCTTATCCTACTACCTGTCCTAGTGACCCTATCCCCTCACACCTCCCCCAGTCCCTCTCCCCGGCTGTCTCTAAGCTCCTCTCTTCTTCTCATCCTACTACCTGTCCTAGTGACCCTATCCCCTCACACCTCCTCCAGTCCCTCCCCCCGGCTGTCTCTAGGCTCCTCTCTTCTTCTCATCCTACTACCTATCCTAGTGACCCTATCCCCTCACACCTCCTTCAGTCCCTCTCCCCGGCTGTCTCCAGGCTCCTCTCTTTTTCTCATCCTACTACCTGTCCTAGTGATCCTCTCCCCTCACACCTCCTTCAGTCCCTCTCCCCGGCTGTCTCCAGGCTCCTCTCTTCTTCTCATCCTACGACCTGTCCTAGTGATCCTATCCCCTTACACCTCCCCTGCTGTTTTCAGGCTCCTCTCTTCTTCTCTTCCTACCTGTCCTAGTGATCCTCTCCCCCCTCACACCTCCTCCAGTCTCTCTCCCCGGCTGTCTCTAGGCTCCTCTCTTCTCATCCTACTACCTGTCCTAGTGATCCTCTCCCCCCTCACACCTCCTCCAGTCCCTCTCCCCGGCTGTCTCTAGGCTCCTCTCTTCTCATCCTACTACCTGTCCTAGTGATCCTCTCCCCCCTCACACCTCCTCCAGTCCCTCTCCCCAGCTGTCTCCAGGCTCCTCTCTTCTTCTCGTCCTACGGCCTGCCCTAGTGACCCTATCCCCTCACACCTCGTCCAGTCCCTCTCCTCGACTGTCTCCAGGCTCCTCTCTTCTTCTCACCCTACTACCTGTCCTAGTGATCCTCTCACACCTCATCCAGTCTCTCTCCCCGGCTGTCTCTAGGCTCCTCTCATCTTCTCGTCCTACTACCTGTCCTAGTGATCCTCTCCCCTCACACCACGCCCAGTCCCTCTCCCCGGCCGTGACTAGGCTCCTCTCCTCTTTTCATCCTACTACCTGCCCCAGTGACCCTATCCCCTCACACCTCCAACAGTCTCTCTCCCCGGCCGTCACTAGGCTCCTTTGCTCTTTTCATCCTACTACCTGCCCTAGTGATCCTATCCCCTCACACCTCGTCCAGTCCCTCTACCCGGCTGTCACTAGGCTCCTCTCCTCTTCTCATCCTACTACCTGCCCTAGTGATCCTATCCCCTCACACCTCCTCCAGTCCCTCTCCCCAGCTGTCACCCGACTATTATATTTAACCTCTCTCTTTCCTCTGGCATCTTTCCCTCCTCTATTAAACATGTCGTTATAAACCCATTAGTGAAAAAAACAACTCTTGACCCATCCAGCGCTGCCAACTACCGACCAGTCTCTAATCTGCCCTTCATCTCCAAACTCCTGGAACGCTTGGTCTACTCTCGCCTTATCGGCTATCTCTCTACTTTCTCCATTCTAGACCCCTTACAATCTGGTTTCTACACTCTACGGAGACTGCCCTTACTAAAGTCTCACATGATCTCTTGGCGGCTAAATCTAACGGCAAACACTCTACTGCTCCTTCTGGATCTCTCTGCAGTGTTTGACACAGTGGACCACCAACTCCTACTCAATATGCTCCACTCTACTCGTCTTAGGGACACTGCTCTCTCTTGGTTTTCTTCCTATCTCTCCAACTGCTCATTCTGTGTGTCATCAGGGATCATTCTTAGGTTTCTATCATCATGTCCTCCAGTGACTGTCTGTCCTCTGTATCTATCATCATGTCCTCCAGTGATTCTGTCTGTTGTCTCTATCATCATCTCCTCCAGGGATTGTCTGTCCGCTGTCTCTATCATCATGTCCTCCAGTGATTGTCTGTCCGCTGTCTCTATCATCATGTCCTCCAGTGATTCTGTCCGCTGTCTCTATCATGATGTCCTCCAGTGATTGTCTGTCCTCTGTCTCTAACATCATGTCCTCCAGTGATTGTCTGTCCTCTGTCTCTATCATCATGTCCTCCAGTGATTGTCTGTCCTCTGTCTCTATCATCATGTCCTCCAGTGATTGTCTGTCCTCTGTCTCTATCATCATGTCCTCCAGTGATTGTCTGTCCTCTGTCTCTATCATCGTGTCCTCCAGTGATTGTCTGTCCTCTGTCTCTATCATCATGTCCTCCAGTGATTGTCTGTCCGCTGTCTCTATCATCATGTCCTCCAGTGATTGTCTGTCCTCTGTCTCTATCATCATGTCCTCCAGTGATTCTGTCTGTTGTCTCTATCATCATGTCCTCCAGGGATTGTCTGTCCGCTGTCTCTATCATCATGTCCTCCAGTGATTGTCTGTCTGCTGTCTCTATCATCATGTTCTCCAGTGGTTGTCTGTCCGCTGTCTCTATCATCATGTCCTCCAATGATTGTCTGTCTGCTGTCTCTATCATCATGTTCTCCAGTGGTTGTCTGTCTGCTGTCTCTATCATAATGTTCTCCAGTGGTTGTCTGTCTGCTGTCTCTATCATAATGTTCTCCAGTGGTTGTCTGTCTGCTGTCTCTATCATCATGTCATCCAGTGATTGTCCTCTGTCTCTGTCATCATGTCCTCCAGTGATTCTGTCTGTTGTCTCTATCATCATGTCCTCCAGTGATTCTGTCTGTTGTCTCTATCATCATGTCCTCCAGGGATTGTCTGTCCTCTGTCTCTATCATCATGTCCTCCAGTGATTCTGTCTGTTGTCTCTATCATCATGTCCTCCAGGGATTGTCTGTCCGCTGTCTCTATCATCATGTCCTCCAGTGATTGTCTGTCTGCTGTCTCTATCATCATGTTCTCCAGTGGTTGTCTGTCCGCTGTCTCTATCATCATGTCCTCCAATGATTGTCTGTCTGCTGTCTCTATCATCATGTTCTCCAGTGGTTGTCTGTCTGCTGTCTCTATCATAATGTTCTCCAGTGGTTGTCTGTCTGCTGTCTCTATCATAATGTTCTCCAGTGGTTGTCTGTCTGCTGTCTCTATCATCATGTCATCCAGTGATTGTCCTCTGTCTCTGTCATCATGTCCTCCAGTGATTCTGTCTGTTGTCTCTATCATCATGTCCTCCAGTGATTCTGTCTATTGTCTCTATCATCATGTCCTCCAGTGATTCTGTCTATTTTCTCTATCATCATGTCCTCCAGTGATTCTGTCTGTTGTCTCTATCATCATGTCCTCCAGGGATTGTCTGTCCGCTGTCTCTATCATCATGTCCTCCAGTGATTGTCTGTCTGCTGTCTCTATCATCATGTTCTCCAGTGGTTGTCTGTCTGCTGTCTCTATCATCATGTTCTCCAGTGGTTGTCTGTCTGCTGTCTCTATCATCATGTTCTCCAGGGATTGTCTGTCTTCTGTCTCTATCATCATGTCATCCAGTGATTGTCCTCTGTCTCTGTCATCATGTCCTCCAGTGATTCTGTCTGTTGTCTCTATCATCATGTCCTCCAGTGATTCTGTCTATTGTCTCTATCATCATGTCCTCCAGTGATTCTGTCTGTTGTCTCTATCATCATGTCCTCCAGTGATTGTCTGTCCTCTGTCTCTGTCATCATGCCCTCCAGTGATTGTCTGTCCGCTGTCTCTATCATCATGTCATCCAGTGATTGTCTGTCTGCTGTCTCTATCATCATGTCCTCCAGTGATTGTATGTCCTCTGTCTCTATCATCATGTCCACCAGTGATTCTGTCCGCTGTCTCTATCATCATGTCATCCAGTGATTGTCCTCTGTCTCTGTCATCATGTCCTCCAGTGATTGTCTGTCCGCTGTCTCTATCATCATGTCATCCAGTGATTGTCTGTCCTCTGTCTCTATCATCATGTCCTCCAGTGATTGTCTGTCCGCTGTCTCTATCATGTCCTCCAGTGATTGTCTGTCCTCTGTCTCTATCATCATGTCCTCCAGTGATTGTCTGTCCTCTGTCTCTATCATCATGTCATCCAGTGATTGTTTGTCCGCTGTCTCTATCATGTCTTCCAGTGATTGTCTGTCCTCTGTCTCTATCATCATGTCCTCCAGTGATTGTCTGTCCGCTGTCTCTAACATCATGTCCTCCAGTGATTGTCTGTCCTCTGTCTCTATCATCATGTCATCCAGTGATTGTTTGTCCGCTGTCTCTATCATGTCTTCCAGTGGTTGTCTGTCCTCTGTCTCTAACATCATGTCCTCCAGTGATTGTCTGTCCGCTGTCTCTATCATCATGTCCTCCAGGGATTGTCTGTCCTCTGTCTCTATCATCATGTCCTCCAGTGATTGCCTGTCCTCTGTCGCTATCATCATGTTCTCCAGTGATTGTCTGTCCTCTGTCTCTATCATCATGTCCTCCAGTGATTCTGTCCGCTGTCTCTATCATCATGTCCTCCAGTGATTGTCTGTCCTCTGTCTCTATCATCATGTCTTCCAGTGATTGTCTGTCCTCTGTCTCTATCATCATGTCATCCAGTGATTGTTTGTCCTCTGTCTCTATCATCATGTCATCCAGTGATTGTCTGTCCGCTGTCTCTATCATGTCCTCCAGTGGTTGTCTGTCCTGTCTCTATCATCATGTCTTCCAGTGATTGTCTGTCCGCTGTCTCTATCATGTCCTCCAGTGGTTGTCTGTCCTCTGTCTCTATCATCATGTCTTCCAGTGATTGTCTGTCCTCTGTCTCTATTATCATGTCCTCCAGTGATTGTCTGTCCGCTGTCTCTATCATCATGTCCTCCAGTGATTGTCTGTCCTCTGTCTCTATCATCATGTCCTCCAGTGATTGTCTGTCCGCTGTCTCTATCATGTCCTCCAGTGATTGTCTGTCCGCTGTCTCTATCATCATGTCATCCAGTGATTGTTTGTCCTCTGTCTCTATCATCATGTCCTCCAGTGATTGTCTGTCCGCTGTCTCTATCATGTCCTCCAGTGATTGTCTGTCCGCTGTCTCTATCATCATGTCATCCAGTGATTGTTTGTCCTCTGTCTCTATCATCATGTCCTCCAGGGATTGTTTGTCCTCTGTCTCTATCATGCACAACCGGGACTATGGGAACTATCCACTATCTGACCCAGATCAGCTCGGTCCTAGATCTGGGGGCAGATACAAGTAGGTAGGGCCACCGCGAGGAGTTCACAAACTATCCCCCCCTTCAGACCGCACAAATACAGGTCCCGAGTTGTAGAATTCGGAGACATTTATCCCAGTCACAGGACCACTCCGCCCATTAGCGGTGGAGAATGGGGGTTATTATTGAGCAGGAGAAAGGGCACAAGTCATTGGGGTGGGGAGGTCACAATTGTAGACAACAGGGCAATGGATTATAATGATGGGTGGTTCCTCAGGGGCCTGGTCTTGGGGTAATTCAAGAAGGGGAGGAGAGAGTTGGGACTGCCAAGGTGAGGAGGAGACGGCACTGGCACCACGTCTGCCGCCGCAGGAGCTTGACATGTAACGACCTCAAGATGAAGCCACTTAAGCGACTGGCCGGCCATGGTGTGATGGTGGAGCATGCTGGGGAAACGGTTGATTGTCGGTCCCTGATACATGACATGGAAGGCGGTAGATGTTGAATGGACTTGGAGAAGATAAAGTGATCCATGCAGAAGATGGTGGAGTCCATCAGCGGCTCAGCCGAGCATCGAGAGGTTCAGGTCTCTGCAGGGACAGACTGGGATTTTTATTAATAGTTCGCAGGATGCGGCGTTAGTCTCGTGGGCCAGGGGCGGCGGATCGCAACTCTTCATCCCATGACGTTAATCTGAAGCCAATCAGCTGCTCACAATGAGACTCATCCAGCCAATCAGCTGCTCACAATGAGACTCTTCCGTTGGAGTGCTCCGCCCAGTAGGGATTTATTTCAGATCTCTGGCTCCCGGCTGCCATAGTAGCACCCATAGGCTCTGTGTGACATGTGATTGGTTACACGGCCGGAGTTATCTCTGATCCCGGCCAATGCAGTGGGGTGTCGGCTGTCAATCAATGATGGCTGCTACATACTATCCCTCAATTCTACTCCACATGTGTATACTGTATCAATCCGGCTCTACTCCACATGTGTATACTGTATCACTCAGCTCTACTCCACATGTGTATACTGTATCACTCCGCTCTGCTCCACCTGTGTATACTGTATCACTCCGCTCTGCTCCACCTGTGTATACTGTATCACTCAGCTTTACTCCACCTGTGTATACTGTATCACTCAGCTCTACTCCACATGTGTATACTGTATCACTCAGCTCTGCTCCACCTGTGTATGCTGTATCACTCAGCTCTACTCCACATGTGTATACTGTATCACTCAGCTCTACTCCACATGTGTATACTGTATCACTCAGCTCTGCTCCACCTGTGTATACTGTATCCCTCAGCTCTGCTCCACCTGTGTATACTGTATCACTCCGCTCTGCTCCACATGTGTATACTGTATCACTCAGCTCTGCTCCACCTGTGTATACTGTATCACTCAGCTCTGCTCCACCTGTGTATACTGTATCACTCAGCTCTGCTCCACATGTGTATGCTGTATCACTCAGCTCTGCTCCACCTGTGTATGCTGTATCACTCAGCACTGCTCCACCTGTGTATGCTGTATCACTCAGCTCTGCTCCACCTGTGTATGCTGTATCACTCAGCTCTGCTCCACCTGTGTATGCTGTATCACTCAGCTCTGCTCCACATGTGTATGCTGTATCACTCAGCTCTGCTCCACATGTGTATGCTGTATCACTCAGCTCTGCTCCACATGTATATACTGTATCACTCAGGTCTGCTCCACATGTGAATACTGTATCACTCAGCTCTGCTCCACATGTGTATACTGTATCACTCAGTGCTGCTCCACCTGTGTATACTGTATCACTCAGCTCTACTCCACATGTGTATACTGTATCACTGAGCTCTACTCCACCTGTGTATACTGTATCACTCAGCTCTGCTCCACCTGTGTATACTGTATCACTCAGCGCTGCTCCACCTGTGTATACTGTATCACTCAGCGCTGCTCCACCTTTGTATACTGTATTACTCAGCTCTACTCCACATGTGTATACTGTATCACTCAGCGCTGCTCCACCTGTGTATACTGTATCACTCAGCTCTGCTCCACCTGTGTATACTGTATGACTCAGCTCTGCTCCACCTGTGTATGCTGTATCCCTCAGCTCTGCTCCACCTGTGTATGCTGTATCCCTCAGCTCTGCTCCACCTGTGTATGCTGTATCACTCAGCTCTGCTCCACCTGTGTATGCTGTATCACTCAGCTCTGCTCCACATGTGTATACTGTATCACTCGGCTCTGCTCCACATGTGTATACTGTATCACTCAGCTCTGCTCCACATGTGTATACTGTATCACTCAGCTCTGCTCCACCTGTGTATACTGTATCACTCAGCTCTGCTCCACCTGTGTATGCTGTATCCCTCAGGTCTGCTCCACCTGTGTATGCTGTATCACTCAGCTCTGCTCCACCTGTGTATGCTGTATCACTCAGCTCTGCTCCACATGTGTATACTGTATCACTCAGCTCTGCTCCACATGTGTATACTGTATCACTCAGCTCTGCTCCACATGTGTATACTGTATCACTCAGCTCTGCTCCACATGTGTATACTGTATCACTCAGCTCTGCTCCACCTGTGTATACTGTATCACTCAGCTCTGCTCCACCTGTGTATGCTGTATCCCTCAGCTCTGCTCCACCTGTGTATGCTGTATCCCTCAGCTCTGCTCCACCTGTGTATGCTGTATCCCTCAGCTCTGCTCCACCTGTGTATGCTGTATCACTCAGCTCTGCTCCACATGTGTATACTGTATCACTCAGCTCTGCTCCACATGTGTATACTGTATCACTCAGCTCTGCTCCACATGTGTATACTGTATCACTCAGCTCTGCTCCACATGTGTATACTGTATCACTCAGCTCTGCTCCACATGTGTATACTGTATCACTCAGCTCTGCTCCACATGTGTATACTGTATCACTCAGCTCTGCTCCACCTGTGTATGCTGTATCACTCAGCTCTGCTCCACCTGTGTATGCTGTATCACTCAGCTCTGCTCCACCTGTGTATACTGTATCCCTCAGCTCTGCTCCACCTGTGTATACTGTATCACTCAGCTCTGCTCCACCTGTGTATACTGTATCACTCAGCTCTGCTCCACCTGTGTATACTGTATCCCTCAGCTCTGCTCCACCTGTGTATACTGTATCACTCAGCTCTGCTCCACCTGTGTATACTGTATCACTCAGCTCTGCTCCACCTGTGTACTCCACTCGGCACCTGCAGAACATTCACAATATTTTCTGTTTTCTGTAAATCTTACAAATAATGTAACAAAAATGAAATTGAGCAAGAGCGACACCTGCAGGCGGAGATGAGAATCACAGCACATGGAGCGTACACCCTGCACCCTGACATTACTCAAAAGCACTGGTAACAGCAGCACAGAGTATGTCAGGGGAGGAGTGTGCTGATCATGTGGTGGAGGAGGGGGTCACAGGCGGAGATTTACATAGTGGGAGGAACAGGATCTCCAGCAGCACAGAGTATGTCAGAAGAAGAGTGTGCTGATCATGTGGGAGGAGCAGGATCTCCAGCAGCACAGAGTATGTCAGGAGAGGAGTGTGCTGATCATGTGGGAGGAGCAGGATCTCCAGCAGCACAGAGTATGTCAGGAGAGGAGTGTGCTGATCATGTGGGAGGAGCAGGATCTCCAGCAGCACAGAGTATGTCAGAAGAAGAGTGTGCTGATCATGTGGGAGGAGCAGGATCTCCAGCAGCACAGAGTATGTCAGAAGAGGAGTGTGCTGATCATGTGGGAGGAGCAGGATCTCCAGCAGCACAGAGTATGTCAGGAGAGGAGTGTGCTGATCATGTGGGAGGAGCAGGATCTCCAGCAGCACAGAGTATGTCAGGAGAGGAGTGTGCTGATCATGTGGGAGGAGCAGGATCTCCAGCAGCACAGAGTATGTCAGGAGAGGAGTGTGCTGATCATGTGGGAGGAGCAGGATCTCCAGCAGCACAGAGTATGTCAGGAGAGGAGTGTGCTGATCATGTGGGAGGAGCAGGATCTCCAGCAGCACAGAGTATGTCAGGAGAGGAGTGTGCTGATCATGTGGGTGGGTCACAGGCTGAGAGTTACATAGTGGGAGGAACAGGATCTTTACCACACATTCACACCCTAGCACTGACACACATTTATCGCACACCTTTGAGCACTTAGTTCGCCCCTCCCCTCAAGACCAGTGGGAGGAGCCATCACTATTTAATGCACCTCCATCTGCAGCATTTTTTGACCTGTCTGCGTCCCCCCCCCCCCCCCACCTAGTAAGTTTGGCCTTTTTTGTGGTTTTGATGTTATCTATGTCCCATTTTTTTCTGCTTGTGATCATGTGGGAGGAGCAGGGTCCCCAGCAGCACAGAGTATGTCAGGAGAGTAGTGTGAGTCAGTGTTCTGCGGTGACATAGTTTGGGGGGCCGGTGATGACTGTGGGGGTTTTTCGATTAGCAGTGATTCCGTGTAATAGTTCTTCGATATTTCATCAGCCGCCGCCGGACTCGTGTCTTGTTTTTTATCGACTTTCTTCTTCGGGATGAATCTCCAACAGGGACTAAGATTAGAAAATCTCCCTCCCCGAGACCATCCCCCGCCCGGAGCTCCTCAGACCCAGAGCCTGAAGGTCACAAGTTACCTGTCCCAGCCCCCACCACAGCAAAGACACCTGGGGGCAGTTACATGTTATATATAATGATGGGGGTATCTGGGGGGCAGTTACATGTTATATATAATGATGGGGGTATCTGGGGGGCAGTTACATGTTATATATAATGATGGGGGTGTCTGGGGGCGGTTACATGTTATATATAATGATGGGGGTGTCTGGGGGGCAGTTACATGTTGTATATAATGATGGGGGGTGTCTGGGGGGCAGTTACATGTTATATATAATGATGGGGATATCTGGGGGCAGTTACATGTTATATATAATGATGGGGGTGTCTGGGGGCAGTTACATGTTATATATAATGATGGGGGTGTCTGGGGGGCAGTTACATGTTATATATAATGATGGGGGTGTCTGGGGGGCAGTTACATGTTATATATAATGATGGGGGGTGTCTGGGGGCAGTTACATGTTATATATAATGATGGGGGTGTCTGGGGGCAGTTACATGTTATATATAATGATGGGGATATCTGGGGGCAGTTACATGTTATATATAATGATGGGGGTGTCTGGGGGGCAGTTAAATGTTATATATAATGATGGGGGTGTCTGGGGGCAGTTAAATGTTATATATAATGATGGGGGTGTCTGGGGGCAGTTACATGTTATATATAATGATGGGGGGTGTCTGGGGGCAGTTAAATGTTATATATAATGATGGGGGTGTCTGGGGGGCAGTTACATGTTATATATAATGATGGGGGTGTCTGGGGGCAGTTACATGTTATATATAATGATGGGGGTGTCTGGGGGCAGTTACATGTTATATATAATGATGGGGGTGTCTGGGGGGCAGTTAAATGTTATATATAATGATGGGGGTGTCTGGGGGCAGTTAAATGTTATATATAATGATGGGGGTGTCTGGGGGCAGTTACATGTTATATATAATGATGGGGGTGTCTGGGGGCAGTTACATGTTATATATAATGATGGGGGTGTCTGGGGGCAGTTAAATGTTATATATAATGATGGGGATGTCTGGGGGCAGTTAAATGTTATATATAATGATGGGGGGTGTCTGGGGGCAGTTAAATGTTATATATAATGATGGGGGGTGTCTGGGGGCAGTTACATGTTATATATAATGATGGGGGTGTCTGGGGGCAGTTACATTTTATATATAATGATCGGGGTGTCTGGGGGGCAGTTACATGTTATATATAATGATGGGGGTGTCTGGGGGGGCAGTTACATGTTATATATAATGATGGGGGGCAGTTACATGTTATATATAATGA
>NW_027464090.1:179541-247041 GCF_050947455.1 Rhinoderma darwinii
TGTACAGTATTATTTATACATGGTCTGTATGACGCTATATACCGGAGCTCTGTACAGTATTATTTATACATGGCCTGTGTGACGCTATATACCGGAGCGCTGTACAGTATTATTTATACATGGTCTGTATGACGCTATATACCGGAGCTCTGTACAGTATTATTTATACATGGCCTGTATGACGCTATATACCGGAGCTCTGTACAGTATTATTTATACATGGTCTGTATGACGCTATATACCGGAGCTCTGTACAGTATTATTTATACATGGTCTGTATGACGCTATATACCGGAGCTCTGTACAGTATTATTTATACATGGTCTGTATGACGCTATATACCGGAGCTCTGTACAGTATTATTTATACATGGTCTGTATGACGCTATATACCGGAGCGCTGTACAGTATTATTTATACATGGTCTGTATGACGCTATATACCGGAGCGCTGTACAGTATTATTTATACATGGTCTGTATGACGCTATATACCGGAGCGCTGTACAGTATTATTTATACATGGTCTGTATGACGCTATATACCGGAGCTCTGTACAGTATTATTTATACATGGCCTGTATGACGCTATATACCGGAGCTCTGTACAGTATTATTTATACATGGTCTGTATGACGCTATATACCGGAGCGCTGTACAGTATTATTTATACATGGTCTGTATGACGCTATATACCGGAGCTCTGTACAGTATTATTTATACATGGTCTGTATGACGCTATATACCGGAGCGCTGTACAGTGTTATTTATACATGGGGTGTATGACGCTATATACCGGAGCTCTGTACAGTATTATTTATACATGGACTGTATGACGCTATATACCGGAGCTCTGTACAGTATTATTTATACATGGTCTGTATGACGCTATATACCGGAGCGCTGTACAGTATTATTTATACATGGCCTGTATGACGCTATATACCGGAGCGCTGTACAGTATTATTTATACATGGTCTGTATGACGCTATATACCGGAGCTCTGTACAGTATTATTTATACATGTTCTGTATGACGCTATATACCGGAGCGCTGTACAGTATTATTTATACATGGTCTGTATGACGCTATATACCGGAGCTCTGTACAGTATTATTTATACATGGGGTGTATGACGCTATATACCGGAGCGCTGTACAGTATTATTTATACATGGTCTGTATGACGCTATATACCGGAGCGCTGTACAGTATTATTTATACATGGTCTGTATGACGCTATATACCGGAGCTCTGTACAGTGTTATTTATACATGGTCTGTATGACGCTATATACCGGAGCTCTGTACAGTATTATTTATACATGGCCTGTATGACGCTATATACCGGAGCGCTGTACAGTATTATTTATACATGGTCTGTATGACGCTATATACCGGAGCGCTGTACAGTATTATTTATACATGGTCTGTATGACGCTATATACCGGAGCGCTGTACAGTATTATTTATACATGGTCTGTATGACGCTATATACCGGAGCTCTGTACAGTATTATTTATACATGGGCTGTATGACGCTATATACCGGAGCGCTGTACAGTATTATTTATACATGGTCTGTATGACGCTATATACCGGAGCTCTGTACAGTATTATTTATACATGGACTGTATGACGCTATATACCGGAGCGCTGTACAGTATTATTTATACATGGTCTGTATGACGCTATATACCGGAGCGCTGTACAGTATTATTTATACATGGTCTGTATGACGCTATATACCGGAGCGCTGTACAGTATTATTTATACATGGTCTGTATGACGCTATATACCGGAGCGCTGTACAGTATTATTTATACATGGTCTGTATGACGCTATATACCGGAGCGCTGTACAGTATTATTTATACATGGCCTGTATGACGCTATATACCGGAGCTCTGTACAGTATTATTTATACATGGCCTGTATGACGCTATATACCGGAGCGCTGTACAGTATTATTTATACATGGGCTGTATGACGCTATATACCGGAGCGCTGTACAGTATTATTTATACATGGCCTGTATGACGCTATATACCGGAGCGCTGTACAGTATTATTTATACATGGTCTGTATGACGCTATATACCGGAGCTCTGTACAGTATTATTTATACATGGCCTGTATGACGCTATATACCGGAGCGCTGTACAGTATTATTTATACATGGTCTGTATGACACTATATACCGGAGCTCTGTACAGTATTATTTATACATGGCCTGTATGACGCTATATACCGGAGCTCTGTACAGTATTATTTATACATGGTCTGTATGACGCTATATACCGGAGCGCTGTACAGCATTATTTATACATGGACTGTATGACGCTATATACCGGAGCTCTGTACAGTATTATTTATACATGGACTGTATGACGCTATATACCGGAGCGCTGTACAGTATTATTTATACATGGCCTGTATGACACTATATACCGGAGCTCTGTACAGTATTATTTATACATGGCCTGTATGACGCTATATACCGGAGCTCTGTACAGTATTATTTATACATGGTCTGTATGACGCTATATACCGGAGCGCTGTACAGCATTATTTATACATGGACTGTATGACGCTATATACCGGAGCTCTGTACAGTATTATTTATACATGGACTGTATGACGCTATATACCGGAGCGCTGTACAGTATTATTTATACATGGCCTGTATGACGCTATATACCGGAGCTCTGTACAGTATTATTTATACATGGTCTGTATGACGCTATATACCGGAGCTCTGTACAGTATTATTTATACATGGGCTGTATGACGCTATATACCGGAGCGCTGTACAGTATTATTTATACATGGTCTGTATGACGCTATATACCGGAGCGCTGTACAGTATTATTTATACATGGCCTGTATGACGCTATATACCGGAGCTCTGTACAGTATTATTTATACATGGTCTGTGTGACGCTATATACCGGAGCGCTGTACAGTATTATTTATACATGGCCTGTATGACGCTATATACCGGAGCGCTGTACAGTATTATTTATACATGGGCTGTATGACGCTATATACCGGAGCGCTGCACAGTATTATTTATACATGTTCTGTATGACGCTATATACCGGAGCGCTGCACAGTATTATTTATACATGTTCTGTATGACGCTATATACCGGAGCTCTGCACAGTATTATTTATACATGTTCTGTATGACGCTATATACCGGAGCTCTGTACAGTATTATTTATACATGGTCTGTATGACGCTATATACCGGAGCGCTGTACAGTATTATTTATACATGGGCTGTATGACGCTATATACCGGAGCGCTGTACAGTATTATTTATACATGGTCTGTATGACGCTATATACCGGAGCTCTGTACAGTATTATTTATACATGGTCTGTATGACACTATTAACGGAACGCTGTACAGTATTATTTATACATGGACTGTATGACGCTATATACCGAGCGCTGTACAGTATTATTTATACATGGTCTGTATGACGCTATATACCGGAGCGCTGTACAGTATTATTTATACATGGTCTGTATGACGCTATATACCGGAGCGCTGTACAGTATTATTTATACATGGTCTGTATGACGCTATATACCGGAGCTCTGTACAGTATTATTTATACATGGTCTGTATGACGCTATATACCGGAGCTCTGTACAGTATTATTTATACATGGACTGTATGACGCTATATACCGGAGCGCTGTACAGTATTATTTATACATGGGGTGTATGACGCTATATACCGGAGCGCTGTACAGTATTATTTATACATGGCCTGTATGACGCTATATACCGGAGCGCTGTACAGTATTATTTATACATGGTCTGTATGACGCTATATACCGGAGCTCTGTACAGTATTATTTATACATGGCCTGTATGACGCTATATACCGGAGCGCTGTACAGTATTATTTATACATGGTCTGTATGACGCTATATACCGGAGCGCTGTACAGTATTATTTATACATGGTCTGTATGACGCTATATACCGGAGCTCTGTACAGTATTATTTATACATGGTCTGTATGACGCTATATACCGGAGCGCTGTACAGTATTATTTATACATGGTCTGTATGACGCTATATACCGGAGCTCTGTACAGTATTATTTATACATGGACTGTATGACGCTATATACCGGAGCGCTGTACAGTATTATTTATACATGGGGTGTATGACGCTATATACCGGAGCGCTGTACAGTATTATTTATACATGGTCTGTATGACGCTATATACCGGAGCGCTGTACAGTATTATTTATACATGGACTGTATGACGCTATATACCGGAGCGCTGTACAGTATTATTTATACATGACTGTATGACGCTATATACCGGAGCGCTGTACAGTATTATTTATACATGGACTGTATGACGCTATATACCGGAGCGCTGTACAGTATTATTTATACATGGGGTGTATGACGCTATATACCGGAGCTCTGTACAGTATTATTTATACATGGTCTGTATGACGCTATATACCGGAGCGCTGTACAGTATTATTTATACATGGTCTGTATGACGCTATATACCGGAGCGCTGTACAGTATTATTTATACATGGCCTGTATGACGCTATATACCGGAGCTCTGTACAGTATTATTTATACATGGTCTGTATGACGCTATATACCGGAGCTCTGTACAGTATTATTTATACATGGTCTGTATGACGCTATATACCGGAGCTCTGTACAGTATTATTTATACATGGTCTGTATGACGCTATATACCGGAGCGCTGTACAGTATTATTTATACATGGTCTGTATGACGCTATATACCGGAGCGCTGTACAGTATTATTTATACATGGCCTGTATGACGCTATATACCGGAGCTCTGTACAGTATTATTTATACATGGTCTGTATGACGCTATATACCGGAGCGCTGTACAGTATTATTTATACATGGTCTGTATGACGCTATATACCGGAGCGCTGTACAGTATTATTTATACATGGCCTGTATGACGCTATATACCGGAGCGCTGTACAGACGCTATATACCCTGTATGACGCTATATACCGGAGCGCTGTACAGTATTATTTATACATGGCCTGTATGACGCTATATACCGGAGCTCTGTACAGTATTATTTATACATGGCCTGTATGACGCTATATACCGGAGCGCTGTACAGTATTATTTATACATGGCCTGTATGACGCTATATACCGGAGCTCTGTACAGTATTATTTATACATGGTCTGTATGACGCTATATACCGGAGCTCTGTACAGTATTATTTATACATGGGGTGTATGACGCTATATACCGGAGCGCTGTACAGTATTATTTATACATGGCCTGTATGACGCTATATACCGGAGCTCTGTACAGTATTATTTATACATGGTCTGTATGACGCTATATACCGGAGCGCTGTACAGTATTATTTATACATGGTCTGTATGACGCTATATACCGGAGCTCTGTACAGTATTATTTATACATGGGGTGTATGACGCTATATACCGGAGCTCTGTACAGTATTATTTATACATGGCCTGTATGACGCTATATACCGGAGCTCTGTACAGTATTATTTATACATGGGGTGTATGACGCTATATACCGGAGCGCTGTACAGTATTATTTATACATGGTCTGTATGACGCTATATACCGGAGCTCTGTACAGTATTATTTATACATGGTCTGTATGACGCTATATACCGGAGCGCTGTACAGTATTATTTATACATGGCCTGTATGACGCTATATACCGGAGCTCTGTACAGTATTATTTATACATGGACTGTATGACGCTATATACCGGAGCTCTGTACAGTATTATTTATACATGGGGTGTATGACGCTATATACCGGAGCTCTGTACAGTATTATTTATACATGGGCTGTATGACGCTATATACCGGAGCGCTGTACAGTATTATTTATACATGGTCTGTATGACGCTATATACCGGAGCTCTGTACAGTATTATTTATACATGGGGTGTATGACGCTATATACCGGAGAGCTGTACAGTATTATTTATACAATGGGCTGTATGACGCTATATACCGGAGCGCTGTACAGTATTATTTATACATGGTCTGTATGACGCTATATACCGGAGCTCTGTACAGTATTATTTATACATGGGCTGTATGACGCTATATACCGGAGCGCTGTACAGTATTATTTATACATGGTCTGTATGACGCTATATACCGGAGCGCTGTACAGTATTATTTATACATGGTCTGTATGACGCTATATACCGGAGCGCTGTACAGTATTATTTATACATGGTCTGTATGACGCTATATACCGGAGCGCTGTACAGTATTATTTATACATGGTCTGTATGACGCTATATACCGGAGCTCTGTACAGTATTATTTATACATGGTCTGTATGACGCTATATACCGGAGCGCTGTACAGTATTATTTATACATGGTCTGTATGACGCTATATACCGGAGCTCTGTACAGTATTATTTATACATGGTCTGTATGACGCTATATACCGGAGCGCTGTACAGTATTATTTATACATGGTCTGTATGACGCTATATACCGGAGCGCTGTACAGTATTATTTATACATGGTCTGTATGACGCTATATACCGGAGCGCTGTACAGTATTATTTATACATGGGCTGTATGACGCTATATACCGGAGCTCTGTACAGTATTATTTATACATGGTCTGTATGACGCTATATACCGGAGCTCTGTACAGTATTATTTATACATGGTCTGTATGACGCTATATACCGGAGCTCTGTACAGTATTATTTATACATGGCCTGTATGACGCTATATACCGGAGCGCTGTACAGTATTATTTATACATGGACTGTATGACGCTATATACCGGAGCGCTGTACAGTATTATTTATACATGGTCTGTATGACGCTATATACCGGAGCGCTGTACAGTATTATTTATACATGGGGTGTATGACGCTATATACCGGAGCGCTGTACAGTATTATTTATACATGGCCTGTATGACGCTATATACCGGAGCTCTGTACAGTATTATTTATACATGGACTGTATGACGCTATATACCGGAGCGCTGTACAGTATTATTTATACATGGTCTGTATGACGCTATATACCGGAGCTCTGTACAGTATTATTTATACATGGTCTGTATGACGCTATATACCGGAGCTCTGTACAGTATTATATATACATGGTCTGTATGACGCTATATACCGGAGCTCTGTACAGTATTATTTATACATGGTCTGTATGACGCTATATACCGGAGCTCTGTACAGTATTATTTATACATGGGCTGTATGACGCTATATACCGGAGCGCTGTACAGTATTATTTATACATGGTCTGTGTGACGCTATATACCGGAGCGCTGTACAGTATTATTTATACATGGCCTGTATGACGCTATATACCGGAGCGCTGTACAGTATTATTTATACATGGGCTGTATGACGCTATATACCGGAGCGCTGTACAGTATTATTTATACATGGCCTGTATGACGCTATATACCGGAGCTCTGTACAGTATTATTTATACATGGGGTGTATGACGCTATATACCGGAGCGCTGTACAGTGTTATTTATACATGGGCTGTATGACGCTATATACCGGAGCTCTGTACAGTATTATTTATACATGGACTGTATGACGCTATATACCGGAGCGCTGTACAGTATTATTTATACATGGACTGTATGACGCTATATACCGGAGCTCTGTACAGTATTATTTATACATGGGGTGTATGACGCTATATACCGGAGCTCTGTACAGTATTATTTATACATGGTCTGTATGACGCTATATACCGGAGCTCTGTACAGTATTATTTATACATGGTCTGTGTGACGCTATATACCGGAGCGCTGTACAGTATTATTTATACATGGGCTGTATGACGCTATATACCGGAGCGCTGTACAGTATTATTTATACATGGCCTGTATGACGCTATATACCGGAGCGCTGTACAGTATTATTTATACATGGCCTGTATGACGCTATATACCGGAGCGCTGTACAGTATTATTTATACATGGCCTGTATGACGCTATATACCGGAGCTCTGTACAGTATTATTTATACATGGGCTGTATGACGCTATATACCGGAGCGCTGTACAGTATTATTTATACATGGTCTGTATGACGCTATATACCGGAGCTCTGTACAGTATTATTTATACATGGTCTGTGTGACGCTATATACCGGAGCGCTGTACAGTATTATTTATACATGGTCTGTATGACGCTATATACCGGAGCTCTGTACAGTATTATTTATACATGGCCTGTATGACGCTATATACCGGAGCGCTGTACAGTATTATTTATACATGGTCTGTATGACGCTATATACCGGAGCGCTGTACAGTATTATTTATACATGGACTGTATGACGCTATATACCGGAGCTCTGTACAGTATTATTTATACATGGTCTGTGTGACGCTATATACCGGAGCGCTGTACAGTATTATTTATACATGGGGTGTATGACGCTATATACCGGAGCTCTGTACAGTATTATTTATACATGGGGTGTATGACGCTATATACCGGAGCGCTGTACAGTATTATTTATACATGGTCTGTATGACACTATATACCGGAGCGCTGTACAGTGTTATTTATACATGGCCTGTATGACGCTATATACCGGAGCTCTGTACAGTATTATTTATACATGGTCTGTATGACGCTATATACCGGAGCGCTGTACAGTATTATTTATACATGTTCTGTATGACGCTATATACCGGAGCTCTGTACAGTATTATTTATACATGGCCTGTATGACGCTATATACCGGAGCGCTGTACAGTATTATTTATACATGGTCTGTATGACGCTATATACCGGAGCGCTGTACAGTATTATTTATACATGGTCTGTATGACGCTATATACCGGAGCTCTGTACAGTATTATTTATACATGGTCTGTATGACGCTATATACCGGAGCGCTGTACAGTATTATTTATACATGGCCTGTATGACGCTATATACCGGAGCTCTGTACAGTATTATTTATACATGGTCTGTATGACGCTATATACCGGAGCGCTGTACAGTATTATTTATACATGGCCTGTATGACGCTATATACCGGAGCTCTGTACAGTATTATTTATACATGGCCTGTATGACGCTATATACCGGAGCGCTGTACAGTATTATTTATACATGGTCTGTATGACGCTATATACCGGAGCTCTGTACAGTATTATTTATACATGGCCTGTATGACGCTATATACCGGAGCGCTGTACAGTATTATTTATACATGGCCTGTATGACGCTATATACCGGAGCGCTGTACAGTATTATTTATACATGGGGTGTATGACGCTATATACCGGAGCTCTGTACAGTATTATTTATACATGGCCTGTATGACGCTATATACCGGAGCTCTGTACAGTATTATTTATACATGGTCTGTATGACGCTATATACCGGAGCTCTGTACAGTATTATTTATACATGGCTGTATGACGCTATATACCGGAGCGCTGTACAGTATTATTTATACATGGTCTGTATGACGCTATATACCGGAGCGCTGTACAGTATTATTTATACATGGTCTGTATGACGCTATATACCGGAGCTCTGTACAGTATTATTTATACATGGGCTGTATGACGCTATATACCGGAGCGCTGTACAGTATTATTTATACATGGACTGTATGACGCTATATACCGGAGCTCTGTACAGTATTATTTATACATGGTCTGTATGACGCTATATACCGGAGCTCTGTACAGTGTTATTTATACATGGCTGTATGACGCTATATACCGGAGCGCTGTACAGTATTATTTATACATGGTCTGTATGACGCTATATACCGGAGCTCTGTACAGTATTATTTATACATGGCTGTATGACGCTATATACCGGAGCGCTGTACAGTATTATTTATACATGGACTGTATGACGCTATATACCGGAGCGCTGTACAGTATTATTTATACATGGTCTGTATGACGCTATATACCGGAGCGCTGTACAGTATTATTTATACATGGTCTGTATGACGCTATATACCGGAGCGCTGTACAGTATTATTTATACATGGTCTGTATGACGCTATATACCGGAGCGCTGTACAGTATTATTTATACATGGTCTGTATGACGCTATATACCGGAGCTCTGTACAGTATTATTTATACATGGCCTGTATGACGCTATATACCGGAGCGCTGTACAGTATTATTTATACATGGTCTGTATGACGCTATATACCGGAGCGCTGTACAGTATTATTTATACATGGTCTGTATGACGCTATATACCGGAGCTCTGTACAGTATTATTTATACATGGTCTGTATGACGCTATATACCGGAGCTCTGTACAGTATTATTTATACATGGTCTGTATGACGCTATATACCGGAGCTCTGTACAGTATTATTTATACATGGCCTGTATGACGCTATATACCGGAGCGCTGTACAGTATTATTTATACATGGTCTGTATGACGCTATATACCGGAGCGCTGTACAGTATTATTTATACATGGTCTGTATGACGCTATATACCGGAGCTCTGTACAGTATTATTTATACATGGTCTGTATGACGCTATATACCGGAGCGCTGTACAGTATTATTTATACATGGTCTGTGTGACGCTATATACCGGAGCGCTGTACAGTATTATTTATACATGGTCTGTATGACGCTATATACCGGAGCTCTGTACAGTATTATTTATACATGGCCTGTATGACGCTATATACCGGAGCTCTGTACAGTATTATTTATACATGGACTGTATGACGCTATATACCGGAGCTCTGTACAGTGTTATTTATACATGGCCTGTATGACGCTATATACCGGAGCTCTGTACAGTATTATTTATACATGGCCTGTATGACGCTATATACCGGAGCGCTGTACAGTATTATTTATACATGGCCTGTATGACGCTATATACCGGAGCTCTGTACAGTATTATTTATACATGGACTGTATGACGCTATATACCGGAGCTCTGTACAGTATTATTTATACATGGGCTGTATGACGCTATATACCGGAGCTCTGTACAGTATTATTTATACATGGCCTGTATGACTCTATATACCGGAGCTCTGTACAGTGTTATTTATACATGGTCTGTATGACGCTATATACCGGAGCTCTGTACAGTGTTATTTATACATGGTCTGTATGACGCTATATACCGGAGCTCTGTACAGTATTATTTATACATGGTCTGTATGACGCTATATACCGGAGCGCTGTACAGTATTATTTATACATGGTCTGTATGACGCTATATACCGGAGCTCTGTACAGTATTATTTATACATGGCCTGTATGACGCTATATACCGGAGCTCTGTACAGTGTTATTTATACATGGACTGTATGACGCTATATACCGGAGCTCTGTACAGTGTTATTTATACATGGCCTGTATGACGCTATATACCGGAGCTCTGTACAGTATTATTTATACATGGCCTGTATGACGCTATATACCGGAGCGCTGTACAGTATTATTTATACATGGCCTGTATGACGCTATATACCGGAGCTCTGTACAGTATTATTTATACATGGGCTGTATGACGCTATATACCGGAGCTCTGTACAGTATTATTTATACATGGACTGTATGACGCTATATACCGGAGCTCTGTACAGTATTATTTATACATGGCCTGTATGACGCTATATACCGGAGCGCTGTACAGTATTATTTATACATGGTCTGTATGACGCTATATACCGGAGCTCTGTACAGTATTATTTATACATGGCCTGTATGACGCTATATACCGGAGCTCTGTACAGTATTATTTATACATGGCCTGTATGACGCTATATACCGGAGCGCTGTACAGTATTATTTATACATGGCCTGTATGACGCTATATACCGGAGCGCTGTACAGTATTATTTATACATGGCCTGTATGACGCTATATACCGGAGCTCTGTACAGTATTATTTATACATGGTCTGTATGACGCTATATACCGGAGCTCTGTACAGTATTATTTATACATGGTCTGTATGACGCTATATACCGGAGCTCTGTACAGTATTATTTATACATGGCCTGTATGACGCTATATACCGGAGCGCTGTACAGTATTATTTATACATGGCCTGTATGACGCTATATACCGGAGCTCTGTACAGTATTATTTATACATGGCCTGTATGACGCTATATACCGGAGCTCTGTACAGTATTATTTATACATGGTCTGTATGACGCTATATACCGGAGCTCTGTACAGTATTATTTATACATGGCCTGTATGACGCTATATACCGGAGCGCTGTACAGTATTATTTATACATGGGCTGTATGACGCTATATACCGGAGCGCTGTACAGTATTATTTATACATGGACTGTATGACGCTATATACCGGAGCTCTGTACAGTATTATTTATACATGGTCTGTATGACGCTATATACCGGAGCGCTGTACAGTATTATTTATACATGGACTGTATGACGCTATATACCGGAGCTCTGTACAGTATTATTTATACATGGACTGTATGACGCTATATACCGGAGCGCTGTACAGTATTATTTATACATGGGGTGTATGACGCTATATACCGGAGCGCTGTACAGTATTATTTATACATGGTCTGTATGACGCTATATACCGGAGCTCTGTACAGTATTATTTATACATGGTCTGTATGACGCTATATACCGGAGCTCTGTACAGTATTATTTATACATGGCCTGTATGACGCTATATACCGGAGCTCTGTACAGTATTATTTATACATGGTCTGTATGACGCTATATACCGGAGCGCTGTACAGTATTATTTATACATGGTCTGTATGACGCTATATACCGGAGCTCTGTACAGTATTATTTATACATGGCCTGTATGACGCTATATACCGGAGCGCTGTACAGTATTATTTATACATGGGCTGTATGACGCTATATACCGGAGCTCTGTACAGTATTATTTATACATGGACTGTATGACGCTATATACCGGAGCGCTGTACAGTATTATTTATACATGGCCTGTATGACGCTATATACCGGAGCGCTGTACAGTATTATTTATACATGGGCTGTATGACGCTATATACCGGAGCGCTGTACAGTATTATTTATACATGGTCTGTATGACGCTATATACCGGAGCGCTGTACAGTATTATTTATACATGGTCTGTGTGACGCTATATACCGGAGCTCTGTACAGTATTATTTATACATGGACTGTATGACGCTATATACCGGAGCGCTGCACAGTATTATTTATACATGGACTGTATGACGCTATATACCGGAGCGCTGTACAGTATTATTTATACATGGACTGTATGACGCTATATACCGGAGCGCTGTACAGTATTATTTATACATGGTCTGTGTGACGCTATATACCGGAGCTCTGTACAGTATTATTTATACATGGCCTGTATGACGCTATATACCGGAGCGCTGCACAGTATTATTTATACATGGACTGTATGACGCTATATACCGGAGCTCTGTACAGTATTATTTATACATGGTCTGTATGACGCTATATACCGGAGCTCTGTACAGTATTATTTATACATGGTCTGTATGACGCTATATACCGGAGCGCTGTACAGTATTATTTATACATGGTCTGTATGACGCTATATACCGGAGCGCTGTACAGTATTATTTATACGTGGCCTGTATGACGCTATATACCGGAGCGCTGTACAGTATTATTTATACATGGTCTGTATGACGCTATATACCGGAGCGCTGTACAGTATTATTTATACATGGCCTGTATGACGCTATATACCGGAGCGCTGTACAGTATTATTTATACATGGTCTGTATGACGCTATATACCGGAGCTCTGTACAGTATTATTTATACATGGTCTGTATGACGCTATATACCGGAGCGCTGTACAGTATTATTTATACATGGTCTGTATGACGCTATATACCGGAGCGCTGTACAGTATTATTTATACGTGGCCTGTATGACGCTATATACCGGAGCGCTGTACAGTATTATTTATACATGGTCTGTATGACGCTATATACCGGAGCGCTGTACAGTATTATTTATACATGGCCTGTATGACGCTATATACCGGAGCGCTGTACAGTATTATTTATACATGGCCTGTATGACGCTATATACCGGAGCTCTGTACAGTATTATTTATACATGGGCTGTATGACGCTATATACCGGAGCGCTGTACAGTATTATTTATACATGGTCTGTATGACGCTATATACCGGAGCTCTGTACAGTATTATTTATACATGGTCTGTATGACGCTATATACCGGAGCGCTGTACAGTATTATTTATACATGGTCTGTATGACGCTATATACCGGAGCGCTGTACAGTATTATTTATACGTGGCCTGTATGACGCTATATACCGGAGCGCTGTACAGTATTATTTATACATGGGCTGTATGACGCTATATACCGGAGCGCTGTACAGTATTATTTATACATGGCCTGTATGACGCTATATACCGGAGCTCTGTACAGTATTATTTATACATGGGGTGTATGACGCTATATACCGGAGCGCTGTACAGTATTATTTATACATGGTCTGTATGACGCTATATACCGGAGCTCTGTACAGTATTATTTATACATGGTCTGTATGACGCTATATACCGGAGCGCTGTACAGTATTATTTATACATGGTCTGTATGACGCTATATACCGGAGCTCTGTACAGTATTATTTATACATGGCCTGTATGACGCTATATACCGGAGCTCTGTACAGTATTATTTATACATGGGGTGTATGACGCTATATACCGGAGCGCTGTACAGTATTATTTATACATGGTCTGTATGACGCTATATACCGGAGCTCTGTACAGTATTATTTATACATGGTCTGTATGACGCTATATACCGGAGCGCTGTACAGTATTATTTATACATGGACTGTATGACGCTATATACCGGAGCGCTGTACAGTATTATTTATACATGGGCTGTATGACGCTATATACCGGAGCTCTGTACAGTATTATTTATACATGGTCTGTATGACGCTATATACCGGAGCGCTGTACAGTATTATTTATACATGGGCTGTATGACGCTATATACCGGAGCGCTGTACAGTATTATTTATACATGGTCTGTATGACGCTATATACCGGAGCGCTGTACAGTATTATTTATACATGGCCTGTATGACGCTATATACCGGAGCTCTGTACAGTATTATTTATACATGGGCTGTATGACGCTATATACCGGAGCGCTGTACAGTATTATTTATACATGGTCTGTATGACGCTATATACCGGAGCGCTGTACAGTATTATTTATACATGGTCTGTATGACGCTATATACCGGAGCGCTGTACAGTATTATTTATACATGGTCTGTATGACGCTATATACCGGAGCTCTGTACAGTATTATTTATACATGGCCTGTATGACGCTATATACCGGAGCGCTGTACAGTATTATTTATACATGGACTGTATGACGCTATATACCGGAGCTCTGTACAGTATTATTTATACATGGGGTGTATGACGCTATATACCGGAGCTCTGTACAGTATTATTTATACATGGGCTGTATGACGCTATATACCGGAGCTCTGTACAGTATTATTTATACATGGTCTGTATGACGCTATATACCGGAGCGCTGTACAGTATTATTTATACATGGGGTGTATGACGCTATATACCGGAGCGCTGTACAGTATTATTTATACATGGCCTGTATGACGCTATATACCGGAGCTCTGTACAGTATTATTTATACATGGACTGTATGACGCTATATACCGGAGCTCTGTACAGTATTATTTATACATGGCCTGTATGACGCTATATACCGGAGCTCTGTACAGTATTATTTATACATGGTCTGTATGACGCTATATACCGGAGCGCTGTACAGTATTATTTATACATGGTCTGTATGACGCTATATACCGGAGCTCTGTACAGTATTATTTATACATGGGGTGTATGACGCTATATACCGGAGCTCTGTACAGTATTATTTATACATAGTCTGTATGACGCTATATACCGGAGCGCTGTACAGTATTATTTATACATGGTCTGTATGACGCTATATACCGGAGCGCTGTACAGTATTATTTATACATGGACTGTATGACGCTATATACCGGAGCTCTGTACAGTATTATTTATACATGGGGTGTATGACGCTATATACCGGAGCTCTGTACAGTATTATTTATACATAGTCTGTATGACGCTATATACCGGAGCGCTGTACAGTATTATTTATACATGGTCTGTATGACGCTATATACCAGAGCTCTGTACAGTGTTATTTATACATGGTCTGTATGACGCTATATACCGGAGCTCTGTACAGTATTATTTATACATGGTCTGTATGACGCTATATACCGGAGCTCTGTACAGTATTATTTATACATGGTCTGTATGACGCTATATACCGGAGCGCTGTACAGTATTATTTATACATGGGCTGTATGACGCTATATACCGGAGCGCTGTACAGTATTATTTATACATGGTCTGTATGACGCTATATACCGGAGCGCTGTACAGTATTATTTATACATGGGGTGTATGACGCTATATACCGGAGCGCTGTACAGTATTATTTATACATGGACTGTATGACGCTATATACCGGAGCGCTGTACAGTATTATTTATACATGGTCTGTATGACGCTATATACCGGAGCGCTGTACAGTATTATTTATACATGGCCTGTATGACGCTATATACCGGAGCTCTGTACAGTATTATTTATACATGGGGTGTATGACGCTATATACCGGAGCTCTGTACAGTATTATTTATACATGGGGTGTATGACGCTATATACCGGAGCGCTGTACAGTATTATTTATACATGGCCTGTATGACGCTATATACCGGAGCGCTGTACAGTATTATTTATACATGGACTGTATGACGCTATATACCGGAGCTCTGTACAGTATTATTTATACATGGTCTGTGTGACGCTATATACCGGAGCGCTGTACAGTATTATTTATACATGGCCTGTATGACGCTATATACCGGAGCGCTGTACAGTATTATTTATACATGGTCTGTATGACGCTATATACCGGAGCTCTGTACAGTATTATTTATACATGGGGTGTATGACGCTATATACCGGAGCGCTGTACAGTATTATTTATACATGGGCTGTATGACGCTATATACCGGAGCGCTGTACAGTGTTATTTATACATGGGGTGTATGACGCTATATACCGGAGCTCTGTACAGTATTATTTATACATGGGCTGTATGACGCTATATACCGGAGCGCTGTACAGTATTATTTATACATGGGCTGTATGACGCTATATACCGGAGCGCTGTACAGTATTATTTATACATGGCCTGTATGACGCTATATACCGGAGCTCTGTACAGTATTATTTATACATGGTCTGTATGACGCTATATACCGGAGCTCTGTACAGTATTATTTATACATGGTCTGTATGACGCTATATACCGGAGCGCTGTACAGTATTATTTATACATGGTCTGTATGATGCTATATACCGGAGCTCTGTACAGTATTATTTATACATGGTCTGTATGACGCTATATACCGGAGCGCTGTACAGTATTATTTATACATGGTCTGTATGACGCTATATACCGGAGCGCTGTACAGTATTATTTATACATGGTCTGTATGACGCTATATACCGGAGCTCTGTACAGTATTATTTATACATGGTCTGTGTGACGCTATATACCGGAGCTCTGTACAGTATTATTTATACATGGTCTGTATGACGCTATATACCGGAGCTCTGTACAGTATTATTTATACATGGCCTGTATGACGCTATATACCGGAGCTCTGTACAGTATTATTTATACATGGTCTGTATGACGCTATATACCGGAGCTCTGTACAGTATTATTTATACATGGCCTGTATGACGCTATATACCGGAGCGCTGTACAGTATTATTTATACATGGTCTGTATGACGCTATATACCGGAGCGCTGTACAGTATTATTTATACATGGCCTGTATGACGCTATATACCGGAGCTCTGTACAGTATTATTTATACATGGTCTGTATGACGCTATATACCGGAGCTCTGTACAGTATTATTTATACATGGCCTGTATGACGCTATATACCGGAGCGCTGTACAGTATTATTTATACATGGTCTGTATGACGCTATATACCGGAGCTCTGTACAGTATTATTTATACATGGCCTGTATGACGCTATATACCGGAGCTCTGTACAGTATTATTTATACATGGTCTGTATGACGCTATATACCGGAGCTCTGTACAGTATTATTTATACATGGCCTGTATGACGCTATATACCGGAGCTCTGTACAGTATTATTTATACATGGACTGTATGACGCTATATACCGGAGCGCTGTACAGTATTATTTATACATGGTCTGTATGACGCTATATACCGGAGCGCTGTACAGTATTATTTATACATGGTCTGTATGACGCTATATACCGGAGCGCTGTACAGTATTATTTATACATGGCCTGTATGACGCTATATACCGGAGCGCTGTACAGTATTATTTATACATGGTCTGTATGATGCTATATACCGGAGCTCTGTACAGTATTATTTATACATGGCCTGTATGACGCTATATACCGGAGCGCTGTACAGTATTATTTATACATGGTCTGTATGACGCTATATACCGGAGCTCTGTACAGTATTATTTATACATGGATTGTATGACAGGATTTTTATATCCAGAATCGGATAAACTGTCTACATTATGTTGATATTTAGGATGATGGGGGTGATGCGTGACCTTCGGCTGGGGGGTCTCCCCACATTCAGTCACTTGTATTTAGATCACAGCAGGTGGAGTTCTGTGACCGGAGATAAACTTTCGGGTTTAACCCTTTCTTTCACTTTATGTTGTCGTCGGGCACAGACATCATCACTTATAGGAGTTCTCAGTCAGTTAAGTTTATGATCCCGCGGGATAGAAGATTCTACTAATAAATAGGGGGCCCCCACCCTGATTGGGGGGACATATGGATGAGCCGTCATGGAGCTCCATGTGTCCCTGGCATTATGACAGCGAACTGATGATGTCACTTCCACACAAATCCAAGCAGGAGGGGGAGGGGGGCAATAATCTGCAGTCAGAGGATGGAAATTAAGCCGAGTATCTGCCTCATCCTAGAAAGAAGCCGGGTGTAGAAGGGTCCACACCCCAAACTCCAGCTCCACACCCCAAACTCCAGCTCCACACCCCAAACTCCAGCTCCACACCCCAAACTCCAGCTCCACACCCCAAACTCCAGCTCCAGAACCTCCACCAGAATTCTAGAACATTAATAGTCACAGAGGAATCCAGAAGCGGAGGATAAAAGCTGCAGGAGGTCCGCAGTGGAGGCGGTAAGAGGGTCCATGGGGTGGGCATTAGTCAGATCTGGGGGCTCCGGGTAGATTATGTGGTGTCGGGTCATTGGTTGGAGATGAGAACTGCTGGGACATCATGGGTCGGTGTAACGTGGCACTCTGTGTATGAGAACCACGGAGATGACCGGTCCGCTCCCCATATAACCGCTTCTTCCCCTCCGCAGATCAGAGGGTCCCGGCTGATGCGGAGCGCTGGTCGCTGGGATGGACGGACTGCCGATCCAGGTGAGAGGAGGGGACAAGGATCGCAGGGTTGTCAGCATCTGGGGAGAACTAGGGTCCTGCTCACCTCTGAGGGTCTTCTCCACCCCTGGTCTTACATACAGTGATGTTCTATGGCTCTAGCATAGGACGGGCCCCTGGGAGCCCCACTTAATTATATCCAGATTCCCTAAAAACCTGCAGAAAATAAGATGCAGAGTTACCCCCCCCCCTGAGGTCTCGCTGGACCCCCTCCCCTCCCCCCCCCCCCCGAGGTCTCACTGGACCCCCTCCCCCCCAGTCTGTGCCGCAGATAATGATTGAGGATTAGACTTGGGAGGTTGATATTGAGCCGGCGACCTCGGGGTTAAACAGCAGATGAAATCCATGGAGTGAATGAGGTTTAAGGATTAGAGAAAATCCCCGATGCTGCTTCCGACTGTCTCCAGGAGGGGCCCGGCCTGTCACTATGGAGCGCCCACCGCAGACTCCAGGAGGGGCCCGGCCTGTCACTATGGAGCGCCCACCACAGACTCAAGGAGGGGCCCGGCCTGTCACTATGGAGCGCCCACCACAGACTACAGGAGGGGCCCGGCCTGTCACTATGGAGCGCCCACCGCAGACTCCCGGGGGGAAATGGTGACCGTCAGGCATATTACATGGCAGCGGCTGTCACCGCACCACTCCCCCATCCCGCTTGGTTGGTGGCTGCCGGTGTTATCTGTGCAGAGCTCCCCGGAGGTGCGCCGAGTCATCGCTACCCTTGTTCTGCGCGGTTCACTAGGATGCGCCTTTTACCACGTTCTCTCCCATACACCGTGGCCCCTAGGACCCCTGCATGTCTCAGCCACCAGGGGGCGCAATATCCCGTGTTACCCTAATAATAATGCTGAGCCTTATCTGTGGGGACGCGGCCATGACTGTAGATTATAAGCCGGTCTGTGATAGCCGCTCTTCTCTCCCGCAGCCCTCCAGAAGAAGAGACCTCAGCCGGACAAATCCTGTTCACTTCAAGTGGACGCACCTGGGACTGACGCTCCTCTCCCTGCTCTCTATAACCATGACCGGCTGCTTCATCTGGCAATATAAACTGCCCAAACAGGAGCCAGGTACATACCCGCGTGCTCAGGGTGCCCCATGGTCTCTAATGCTCAGGGTGCCCCATGGTCTCTAATGTTCAGGGTGCCCCATGGTCTCTAATGCTCAGGGTGCCCCATGGTCTCTAATGCTCAGGGTGCCCCATGGTCTCTAATGCTCAGGGTGCCCCATGGTCTCTAATGCTCAGGGTGCCCCATGGTCTCTAATGCTCAGGGTGCCCCATGGTCTCTAATGTTCAGGGTACCCCATGGTCTGTAATTCTCAGGGTGCCCCTTGGTCTGTAATGCTCAGGGTGCCCCTTGGTCTGTAATGCTCAGGGTGCCCCCGGTCTCTAATGCTCAGGGTACCCCATGGGTCTCTAATGCACAGGGTGCCCCATGGGTCTCTAATGCACAGGGTGCCCCTTTGGTCTCTAATGCACAGGGTGCCCCTTTGGTCTCTAATGCTCAGAGTGCCCCTTGGTCTCTAATGCTCAGAGTGCCCCTTGGTCTCTAAAGCTCAGAGTGCCCCTTGGTCTGTAATGCTCAGGGTGCCCCTTGGTCTGTAATGCTCAGGGTGCCCCTTGGTCTGTAATGCTCAGGGTGCCCCATGGGTTTCTAATGCTCAGGGTGCCCATTGGTCTGTAATGCTCAGGGTGCCCAGCATATCCGCTATACACATATAATAGATGTTATTTCTGATTCTTGGTTTCTTGGCGACTTCCAGCTCAGGTGGAGACGGGGACTATTCCAGACTTGGTGCAGATGTGCCCCAGATACCCAGAGCCGGTGTCTTTAGACCACCCCATACCAGTCCTGAAGGAGGCTCTAGAGAAGGTCAGTCTTGTCCCTGTGAAATATGAGGACCCCAGCATTAGAGATGTCTGTTCAGACCTCGCGCCAGCCCCGTCCGCACCTTATTATAGAACCTTCAGTGGATTTTGTCCTGAATCTCTTTACAGGTGGACAAGTTCTTAAGGAATAAGATCCGCACGCCCGGGCTGCCCGCCATGTCCGCCATAGTCACTTATAACGACACCGTATTGTGGACCGGGAACTTTGGGAAGAAGAACGGATCTGACCCTTTCTCGACGGTTCCCAACGAGTATACCATTTACCGGTGAGTGTCCACGACTGTATACCCCGAGGTCCTGGACTTGTGTCCCGCACATAAGCAGCTTCCCTGATATATCTCTGTAATTGTGAAATTCTCTGCGGAGGGGGGTTAGGAGGACCTCCGCAGCTCTGACTCTGACCCTCATGCCCCCAGGATCGCCAGTATCTCCAAGCTGTTCCCTTCACTCATGATGTACAAGTTATGGGAAGAAGGAGAACTAAACTCTCTGGACGACCCGCTGGAGCGATACGCTGCCAACTTCTCTATCAAGAACCCGCTGGGCAGACGGCGTCACCTGGAGCACAGATACATGGCAGATGGATTAGCGTTCATGGAGAAGGGGGCACAGACTGTTAAAGCCACGGCGGTGACTCTGCGCAGGATGGCGAGCCAGCTATCAGGTACACAGCGAACATATAATGGAGGACACAGCAATATTATGGGGTCCGGGTGATGAAGTGACTAGTGAGGCCGATGCACAAAGACTAGAAGAGAATGACCCGAGGAAAGCCTCAAAATAACCAATCAGGATGCAGAACGTTCATACGGGACCCCAATCCAAATGTCTACATGCAAATATCTCCAGGTCTGAAGACCAAAAATCTCCACAGTCCAGACCGGTAATAGAGGCCGGTAATAGAGGCCGGTAATAGAGGCCGGTAATAGAGGCCGGTAATAGAGGCCGGTAATAGAGGCCGGTAATAGAGGCCGGTAATAGAGGCCGGTAATAGAGGCCGGTAATAGAGGCTGGTAATAGAGACCAGTAATAAGCCAGTAATATAGACCAGCAATAGAGGCCAGTAATATAGACCAGTAATAGAGACCAGTAATAGAGATCAGTAATAGAGATCAGTAATAGAGGCCAGTAATAGAGGCCGGTAATATAGACCAGCAATAGAGGCTGGTAATAGAGACCAGTAATAAGCCAGTAATATAGACCAGCAATAGAGGCCAGTAATAGAGACCAGTAATAGAGACCAGTAATAGAGATCAGTAATAGAGGCCAGTAATATAGACCAGTAATATAGACCAGTAATATAGACCAGTAATAGGCCAGTAATATAGACCAGTAATATAGACCAGTAATAGACCAGTAATATAGACCAGCAATATAGACCAGTAATAGGCCAGTAATAGAGACCAGTAATAGGCCAGTAATAGAGACCAGTAATAGAGACCAGTAATATAGGCCAGTAATATAGGCCAGTAATATAGGCCAGTAATATAGACCAGTAATAGACCAGTAATAGAGATCAGTAATATAGACCAGTAATATAGACCAGTAATATAGGCCAGTAATATAGGCCAGTAATATAGGCCAGTAATATAGGCCAGTAATAGAGACCAGTAATATAGACCAGTAATATAGACCAGTAATAGACCAGTAATATAGGCCAGTAATAGACCAGTAATATAGGCCAGTAATATAGACCAGTAATAGAGACCAGTAATATAGACCAGTAATATAGACCAGTAATAGAGATCAGTAATAGAGATCAGTAATAGAGACCAGTAATATAGACCAGTAATATAGACCAGTAATAGAGATCAGTAATAGAGACCAGTAATATAGGCCAGTAATATAGACCAGTAATAGAGACCAGTAATATAGACCAGTAATAGAGACCAGTAATAGACCAGTAATAGAGACCAGTAATAGAGACCAGTAATATAGACCAGTAATATAGACCAGTAATATAGACCAGTAATAGAGATCAGTAACAGAGACCAGTAACATAGACCAGTAATAGAGACCAGTAATAGAGACCAGTAATATAGACCAGTAATAGACCAGTAATATAGACCAGTAATATAGACCAGCAATATAGACCAGCAATATAGACCAGTAATATAGACCAGCAATATAGACCAGCAATATAGACCAGTAATATAGACCAGTAATATAGACCAGTAATAAACCAGTAATATAGACCAGTAATAAACCAGTAATAGAGACCAGTAATAGAGACCAGTAATAGAGACCAGTAATAGAGACCAGTAATAGAGACCAGTAATAGAGACCAGTAATAGAGACCAGTAATATAGGCCAGTAATATAGACCAGTTGTAATGGCAGGGGGTAGGGAAACGGACAAGTGAGCCCTAATCTACCCGCCGCTCTGTCCCTGCCTACTTGCAACGACCCGCCCTAGGCGACGGGGTACAACTGGGCGGCGGTCCCTGCGCTCAGTAAGTGCACGACAAACACGACAAACATACAAAGGAACACAAGCAAGGAAAAGGGGCCGTTGCCCACGGCAACACCGTAAGCAACCAGAGTGGTGAACGAGCCGAGTCAAGCAAGGAGTGTGCGAGGTACCAAACGAAGAGCAGAAGAGTAGTCGGTAAGCCAGGGTCTGTATGGAGCAGGAACAAAATAGAAGGAGCTGTAGCTGGGCCAGGAAACCACAAGGAAAGAATCACAAGCACCGAAGGACAGGAAGTGCAGGCTTAAATAGACCGAGGGCGGGAGCTAGCTGAGTCTGGCCAGGTTACGATAGGCTCTCCCACTCCTAAGCCTGCCAGCCGGAATGGTGGAAGCAGGAGTCAGTCTCAGGGATGTATTCTCAGGTGCTGACTGATTAGTTCTGGGAGTTAACCCCGAAGCTGTGCCTGGCAGATCCTTTACACCAGTAATAGACCAGTAATAGACCAGTAATAGACCAGTAATAGAGACCAGTAATAGACCAGTAATATAGACCAGTAATATAGACCAGTAATAGACCAGTAATAGGCCAGTAATATAGACCAGTAATAGAGACCAGTAATATAGACCAGTAATAGAGACCAGTAATATAGACCAGTAATAGACCAGTAATATAGACCAGTAATAGACCAGTAATATAGACCAGTAATATAGACCAGTAATATAGACCAGTAATATAGACCAGTAATATAGACCAGTAATATAGGCCAGTAATAGACCAGTAATATAGAGCAGTAATAGAGACCAGTAATATAGACCAGTAATATAGACCAGTAATATAGACCAGTAATAGAGACCAGTAATAGAGACCAGTAATATACACCAGTAATATAGACCAATAATATAGACCAGTAATATAGACCAGTAATATAGACCAGTAATATAGACCAGTAATATAGACCAGTAATAGGCCAGTAATATAGACCAGTAATATAGACCAGTAATAGAGACCAGTAATATAGACCAGTAATAGAGATCAGTAATATAGACCAGTAATATAGTCCAGTAATATAGACCAGTAATAGAGACCAGCAATATAGACCAGTAATAGATCAGTAATAGAGACCAGTAATATAGACCAGTAATATAGACCAGCAATATAGACCAGTAATAGATCAGTAATAGAGACCGGTAATATAGACCGGTAATATAGACCGGTAATAGAGACCAGTAATAGAGATCAGTAATAGAGATCAGTAATATAGACCAGTAATAGACCAGTAATAGACCAGTAATAGAGACCAGTAATATAGACCAGTAATAGACCAGTAATATAGACCAGTAATAGAGACCAGTAATATAGACCAGTAATATAGAGCAGTAATATAGACCAGTAATAAACCAGTAATATAGACCAGTAATAGAGACCAGTAATATAGACCAGTAATATAGACCAGTAATAGACCAGTAATATAGACCAGTAATATAGACCAGTAATAGGCCAGTAATAGAGAGCAGTAATAGAGAGCAGTAATAGAGACCAGTAATATAGACCAGTAATATAGACCAGTAATAGAGACCAGTAATAGGCCAGTAATATAGACCAGTAATAGAGATCAGTAATAGAGATCTGTAATATAGACCAGTAATATAGACCAGTAATATAGACCAGTAATATAGACCAGTAATAGGCCAGTAATATAGGCCAGTAATATAGACCAGTAATAGAGATCAGTAATAGAGACCAGTAATATAGACCAGTAATATAGACCAGTAATAGAGATCAGTAATAGACCAGTAATAGACCAGTAATAGACCAGTAATAGAGACCAGTAATATACCAGTAATATAGACCAGTAATATAGACCAGTAATATAGACCAGTAATATAGACCAGTAATAGACCAGTAATATACCAGTAATATAGACCAGTAATATAGACCAGTAATATAGACCAGTAATAGACCAGTAATATAGAGCAGTAATAGAGACCAGTAATAGAGACCAGTAATATAGACCAGTAATATAGACCAGTAATATAGACCAGTAATAGACCAGTAATATAGAGCAGTAATAGAGACCAGTAATAGAGACCAGTAATATAGACCAGTAATATAGACCAGTAATAGAGACCAGTAATAGAGATCAGTAATAGAGAACAGTAATATAGACCAGTAATAGACCAGTAATAGAGACCAGTAATATAGACCAGTAATATAGACCAGTAATAGACCAGTAATATAGACCAGTAATATAGACCAGTAATATAGACCAGTAATATAGACCAGTAATAGACCAGTAATATAGACCAGTAATAGACCAGTAATATAGACCAGTAATATAGACCAGTAATAGACCAGTAATATAGACCAGTAATATAGACCAGTAATATAGACCAGTAATAGAGATCAGTAATAGAGATCAGTAATATAGACCAGTAATATAGACCAGTAATATAGACCAGTAATAGACCAGTAATATAGAGCAGTAATATAGACCAGTAATAGAGACCAGTAATATAGACCAGTAATATAGAACAGTAATATAGACCAGTAATAAACCAGTAATATAGACCAGTAATAGAGACCAGTAATAGAGACCAGTAATATAGACCAGTAGTATAGACCAGTAATATAGATCAGTAATATAGAGCAGTAATATAGACCAGTAATAAACCAGTAATAGAGACCAGTAATAGAGACCAGTAATAGAGACCAGTAATAGAGACCAGTAATAGAGATCAGTAATAGGCCAGTAATATAGACCAGTAATATAGACCAGTAATAGAGACCAGTAATATAGACCAGTAATAGAGATCAGTAATATAGACCAGTAATATAGACCAGTAATAGACCAGTAATATAGACCAGTAATATAGACCAGTAATAGAGATCAGTAATATAGACCGGTAATATAGACCAGTAATAGAGATCAGTAATAGAGACCAGTAATATAGACCAGTAATATAGACCAGTAATATAGACCAGTAATAGGCCAGTAATATAGACCAGTACTATAGACCAGTAATAGGCCAGCAATATAGACCAGCAATATAGACCAGTAATATAGACCAGTAATAGAGACCAGTAATAGAGACCAATAATAGAGACCAGTAATATAGACCAGTAATATAGACCAGTACTATAGACCAGTAATATAGACCAGTACTATAGACCAGTAATATAGACCAGTAATATAGACCAGTAATAGGCCAGCAATATAGACCAGCAATATAGACCAGTAATATAGACCAGTAATAGAGACCAATAATAGAGACCAGTAATATAGACCAGTAATATAGACCAGTAATATAGACCAGTAATATAGACCAGTAATAGAGACCAGTAATAGAGACCAGTAATATAGACCAGTAATAGAGACCAGTAATATAGACCAGTAATAGAGACCAATAATAGAGACCAGTAATAGACCAGTAATATAGACCAGTAATATAGACCAGTAATATAGACCAGTAATAGAGACCAGTAATAGAGACCAGTAATATAGACCAGTAATTTGGACCAGTAATAGAGACCAGTAATAGAGACCAATAATAGAGACCAGTAATATAGACCAGTAATATAGACCAGTAATATAGACCAGTAATATAGACCAGTAATAGAGACCAGTAATATAGACCAGTAATAGACCAGTAATATAGAGCAGTAATATAGACCAGTAATATAGACCAGTAATAGACCAGTAATATAGACCAGTAATATAGACCAGTAATAGAGACCAGTAATATAGACCAGTAATAGACCAGTAATATAGACCAGTAATATAGACCAGTAATATAGACCAGTAATAGAGACCAGTAATAGAGACCAGTAATAGACCAGTAATATAGACCAGTAATATAGACCAGTAATAGAGACCAGTAATAGAGACCAGTAATATAGACCAGTAATAGACCAGTAATAGACCAGTAATATAGAGCAGTAATAGAGACCAGTAATAGAGACCAGTAATAGAGACCAGTAATAGACCAGTAATATAGACCAGTAATATAGAGCAGTAATATAGACCAGTAATAGAGATCAGTAATATAGACCAGTAATATAGACCAGTAATAAACCAGTAATATAGGCCAGTAATATAGACCAGTAATATAGACCAGTAATATAGAGAAGTAATATAGAGCAGTAATATAGACCAGTAATAGAGACCAGCAATATAGACAAGTAATAGAGACCAGTAATAGAGACAAGTAATAGAGACCAGTAATAGACCAGTAATATAGACCAGTAATATAGAGCAGTAATATAGAGCAGTAATATAGAGCAGTAATATAGAGCAGTAATATAGGCCAGTAATAGAGACCAGTAATAGAGACCAGTAATAGAGACCAGTAATAGACCAGTAATATAGACCAGTAATATAGAGCAGTAATATAGACCAGTAATATAGACCAGTAATATAGACCAGTAATATAGGCCAGTAATATAGACCAGTAATATAGACCAGTAATATAGAGCAGTAATATAGACCGGTAATATAGACCAGTAATATAGACCAGTAATATAGACCAGTAATATAGACCAGTAATAGACCAGTAATATAGACCAGTAATAGAGACCAGTAATAGAGATCAGTAATAGAGACCAGTAATATAGACCAGTAATATAGACCAGTAATAGAGACCAGTAATAGAGATCAGTAATATAGAGCAGTAATAGAGGCCAGTAATATAGACCAGTAATAGGCCAGTAATATAGACCAGTAATATAGGCCAGTAATAGGCCAGTAATATAGACCAGTAATATAGACCAGTAATAGGCCAGTAATATAGACCAGTAATATAGAGCAGTAATATAGGCCAGTAATATAGACCAGTAATATAGAGCAGTAATATAGACCAGTAATATAGACCAGTAATAGAGATCAGTAATATAGACCAGTAATATAGGCCAGTAATATAGACCAGTAATATAGACCAGTAATAGAGATCAGTAATATAGACCAGTAATATAGACCAGTAATAGAGATCAGTAATAGGCCAGTAATATAGACCAGTAATATAGAGCAGTAATAGAGACCAGTAATATAGACCAGTAATATAGGCCAGTAATATAGACCAGCAATATAGACCAGTAATAGACCAGTAATATAGACCAGTAATAGACCAGTAATAGAGACCAGTAATATAGACCAGTAATATAGACCAGTAATAGACCAGTAATATAGACCAGTAATATAGACCAGTAATATAGACCAGTAATAGACCAGTAATATAGACCAGTAATATAGACCAGCAATATAGACCAGTAATAGACCAGTAATATAGACCAGTAATATAGACCAGTAATATAGACCAGTAATAGAGACCAGTAATATAGACCAGTAATAGAGACCAGTAATAGACCAGTAATATAGACCAGTAATATAGACCAGTAATAGAGACCAGTAATAGAGACCAGTAATATAGACCAGTAATAGACCAGTAATAGACCAGTAATATAGAGCAGTAATAGAGACCAGTAATAGAGACCAGTAATAGAGACCAGTAATAGACCAGTAATATAGACCAGTAATATAGAGCAGTAATATAGACCAGTAATAGAGATCAGTAATATAGACCAGTAATATAGACCAGTAATAAACCAGTAATATAGGCCAGTAATATAGACCAGTAATATAGACCAGTAATATAGAGCAGTAATATAGAGCAGTAATATAGAGCAGTAATAGAGACCAGCAATATAGACCAGTAATAGAGACCAGTAATAGAGACCAGTAATAGAGACCAGTAATAGACCAGTAATATAGACCAGTAATATAGAGCAGTAATATAGAGCAGTAATATAGAGCAGTAATATAGGCCAGTAATAGAGACCAGTAATAGAGACCAGTAATAGAGACCAGTAATAGAGACCAGTAATATAGACCAGTAATATAGACCAGTAATATAGAGCAGTAATATAGACCGGTAATATAGACCAGTAATATAGACCAGTAATATAGACCAGTAATATAGACCAGTAATATAGACCAGTAATAGACCAGTAATATAGACCAGTAATAGAGACCAGTAATAGAGATCAGTAATAGAGACCAGTAATATAGACCAGTAATATAGACCAGTAATAGAGACCAGTAATATAGACCAGTAATAGAGACCAGTAATAGAGGCCAGTAATATAGACCAGTAATAGGCCAGTAATATAGACCAGTAATATAGGCCAGTAATAGGCCAGTAATATAGACCAGTAATATAGACCAGTAATAGGCCAGTAATATAGACCAGTAATATAGAGCAGTAATATAGGCCAGTAATATAGACCAGTAATATAGAGCAGTAATATAGACCAGTAATATAGACCAGTAATAGAGATCAGTAATATAGACCAGTAATATAGGCCAGTAATATAGACCAGTAATAGAGATCAGTAATATAGACCAGTAATATAGACCAGTAATAGAGATCAGTAATAGGCCAGTAATATAGACCAGTAATATAGAGCAGTAATAGGCCAGTAATATAGACCAGCAATACAGACCAGTAATAGACCAGTAATATAGACCAGTAATAGACCAGTAATAGAGACCAGTAATATAGACCAGTAATATAGACCAGTAATAGACCAGTAATATAGACCAGTAATATAGACCAGTAATAGACCAGTAATATAGACCAGTAATATAGACCAGCAATATAGACCAGTAATAGACCAGTAATATAGACCAGTAATATAGACCAGTAATATAGACCAGTAATAGAGACCAGTAATATAGACCAGTAATATAGACCAGTAATATAGACCAGTAATAGAGACCAGTAATATAGGCCAGTAATAGAGACCAGTAATAGAGATCAGTAATAGGCCAGTAATATAGACCAGTAATATAGAGCAGTAATAGGCCAGTAATATAGACCAGTAATATAGACCAGTAATAGAGATCAGTAATATAGACCAGCAATATAGACCAGTAATATAGACCAGCAATATAGACCAGTAATATAGACCAGTAATAGGCCAGTAATATAGGCCAGTAATATAGACCAGTAATAGAGATCAGTAATATAGACCAGCAATATAGACCAGTAATATAGACCAGTAATATAGACCAGTAATATAGGCCAGTAATAGAGACCAGTAATAGAGATCAGTAATAGGCCAGTAATATAGACCAGTAATATAGACCAGTAATAGAGACCAGTAATATAGACCAGTAATATAGACCAATAATAGAGATCAGTAATATAGACCAGTAATAGAGACCAGTAATAGAGACCAGTAATAGAGACCAGTAATATAGGCCAGTAATAGAGACCAGTAATATAGACCAGTAATATAGACCAATAATAGAGATCAGTAATATAGACCAGTAATAGAGACCAGTAATATAGGCCAGTAATAGAGACCAGTAATATAGACCAGTTATAGAGACCAGTAATATAGACCAGTAATAGAGACCAGTAATATAGACCAGTAATATAGACCAATAATAGAGACCAGTAATATAGGCCAGTAATAGAGATCAGTAATATAGACCAGTAATAGAGATCAGTAATATAGACCAGTAATATAGACCAGTAATAGAGATCAGTAATAGGCCAGTAATATAGACCAGTAATATAGAGCAGTAATAGGCCAGTAATATAGACCAGCAATATAGACCAGTAATAGACCAGTAATATAGACCAGTAATAGACCAGTAATAGAGACCAGTAATATAGACCAGTAATATAGACCAGTAATAGACCAGTAATATAGACCAGTAATATAGACCAGTAATATAGACCAGTAATAGACCAGTAATATAGACCAGTAATATAGACCAGCAATATAGACCAGTAATAGACCAGTAATATAGACCAGTAATATAGACCAGTAATATAGACCAGTAATAGAGACCAGTAATATAGACCAGTAATATAGACCAGTAATATAGACCAGTAATAGAGACCAGTAATATAGGCCAGTAATAGAGACCAGTAATAGAGATCAGTAATAGGCCAGTAATATAGACCAGTAATATAGAGCAGTAATAGGCCAGTAATATAGACCAGTAATATAGACCAGTAATAGAGATCAGTAATATAGACCAGCAATATAGACCAGTAATATAGACCAGTAATATAGACCAGTAATAGAGACCAGTAATATAGGCCAGTAATATAGACCAGCAATATAGACCAGTAATATAGACCAGCAATATAGACCAGTAATATAGACCAGTAATATAGACCAGTAATATAGACCAGTAATAGGCCAGTAATATAGGCCAGTAATATAGACCAGTAATAGAGATCAGTAATATAGACCAGCAATATAGACCAGTAATATAGACCAGTAATATAGACCAGTAATATAGGCCAGTAATAGAGACCAGTAATAGAGATCAGTAATAGGCCAGTAATATAGACCAGTAATATAGACCAGTAATATAGACCAGTAATATAGACCAGTAATATAGACCAGTAATAGAGATCAGTAATATAGACCAGCAATATAGACCAGTAATATAGACCAGTAATATAGACCAGTAATATAGGCCAGTAATAGAGACCAGTAATAGAGATCAGTAATAGGCCAGTAATATAGACCAGTAATATAGACCAGTAATATAGACCAGTAATATAGACCAGTAATATAGACCAGTAATATAGACCAGTAATATAGACCAGTAATATAGACCAGTAATATAGACCAATAATAGAGATCAGTAATATAGACCAGTAATAGAGACCAGTAATAGAGACCAGTAATAGAGACCAGTAATATAGGCCAGTAATAGAGACCAGTAATATAGACCAATAATAGAGATCAGTAATATAGACCAGTAATAGAGACCAGTAATATAGGCCAGTAATAGAGACCAGTAATATAGACCAGTAATATAGACCAGTAATATAGGCCAGTAATAGAGACCAGTAATATAGACCAGTAATATAGACCAGTAATATAGACCAGTAATATAGAGCAGTAATATAGGCCAGTAATAGAGACCAGTAATATAGGCCAGTAATAGAGACCAGTAATAGAGACCAGTAATATAGACCAGTAATATAGACCAGTAATATAGGCCAGTAATAGAGACCAGTAATATAGACCAGTAATATAGACCAGTAATATAGACCAGTAATATAGAGCAGTAATATAGGCCAGTAATAGAGACCAGTAATATAGGCCAGTAATAGAGACCAGTAATAGAGACCAGTAATATAGACCAGTAATATAGACCAGTAATAGAGACCAGTAATATAGGCCAGTAATAGAGACCAGTAATATAGACCAGTAATATAGACCAGTAATATAGACCAGTAATAGAGACCAGTAATAGAGACCAGTAATATAGACCAGTTATAGAGCCGCCAAATATCCTGACAAGCTGCAGGGGGGGATTACATACACAACTGCTTATCATCTCATCCCTGTAGTAGAAAACAATAGACCCCCCTAAATGTGACAGAGCATATAAGCTCCCTGATAGGTAAGGGGATCACATAAAGATCCGGTATCCGCTCCCCGGGGTCACTGGAGGGTGTAGAGGGGGAGATGATCGGAAAGAGGGGGGATCTCATAAAGATCCTGTATCCGCTCCCCGGGGTCACTGACCGTTTCTCATTAAACTCCATAATAAGTAGCGGCGCCCCCGGTGCCCCCCCGGTGTTTCCTGTATCCGCAGTGGATTTGGAGCTTTATTATCAGCACAGAAACTGGGAACAAAAAAATTCAAATGGTGCTAAAAAGTTGAGGTTTTAGTCCAAAATATGGCGACTGTATAAGGACAAATAAGGAAGCGTCAGGGACCGTCACCCATGTAGCATAGCCCTTACTGATGGGTCGGGGGCCTGATCTCTCCCCTCGATCATGGACCTCTGGACTTTGAGGACTATCTTGTTTTCTCAGGACTCCCACGGCGACTGCGCTCAACAAATCTTCTCTGGAGAGGGACCACTCAGGAGGCCATTGACCTTCTCCGTGATGACGTCTTGGTGGCAGATCCTGGTACCAGGTAGGGGAGATGAGTGCAGGGGCTCCCCATTATTATATAGACCTCCACAGCTTTATTTGGGCACAATGTGCACCTCGCCCTCTTAGATCCACTCACATACCCGACCGATGCCGCCGCACCCCTGACCGTCTGATCCCCCACACGTCTTACCTTCCCATTTGTGTCCAGTGGTATCTCCCAGGACTGATGACATCACCGCACCCCCTCAGTGACATCAGTTTACCATTGTGCCCCACATATAAAAGGAGTAAGTCACCTGGCAGAGGGTCCCGACAAGGTGCCCACAAAGATCCCCAAAAGGACAATTATTCCCAAGAAAATGGTTTTACTCTTAGTTTTTAAATTGTAATATTTCCCCGTGAAATGACGTAAGTTCCTGAGCGCGAGATGCGGCCGAGTCACCAGTCACCAGCGCTGCTCATCTCTCGTTTCAGGTGTCATTATAGTAACCTGGCATTTTCCTTGCTTGCCCACGTTTTGGCTGAACACACATCGGAAGGGGAGTACCAACGCTGGGTGGCAGACAACATCTTGGACCGTCTTGGCATGGAAGACACAGGGTTTGACTTCACCACCCCGATCCTCTCGCAGATGGCTGTTGGCTTCTATGGCAGTGGTGAGGTGGCGCCACTATATGACTTGGGCTGGTATCGCCCATCGGGTCAAATGTATTCCACAGCAGCGGACCTGGCCAAGCTGGCAATGGTGCTGCTGGGAACCTACCACCGCCGGATTCTGGAGCCGGACACGTTGAGAACCATGCTCACGCCGCTCTTCAGGTGCTCTACTAATTACTTTGCTAATAAAACCGGAACCCCCTGGGAGGTGAACGAGCAGTTCGGTTATGACGTCATCCGCAAAGATGGCGACTTGGATGGGTACTCCGCCACGTTCTCCATGATTCCTAAGCTCCACGTGAGCTTCACTGTCCTCATGTCCGGGACGAGACCTCCAGGAGGAGACATCATTGCGGAGACCTATAACTATCTGATTCCAGCCATGGAGAAGGCGTTCAGGGAAGCGGAGAAGAGACTGCGCCCGGCTCCGGACCCCGCTCCTTACCTTGGATTTTACACCTATGCAAATCTGACCTTTTATGAGATTAAGGTCGGAGCCAATGGAGTTCTGGCCATGCAGCAATTTGGGCCTCACATGGAAGAGCTGATCCCGGAGAGTTATCGGACCATTCGACTCCACTACTTGGAGGAGAGGGTCCTGCAGGTCGTGTTTGACAAGGAGTTCCCCTGCATCCTGCACTTGGGGTCCGCGGCCGTCTCACTAGAAACTCAGGACCGGCAGCTCTTTAACTTCTACCCCTACGATCCTCAGGGACTGTCTCCTGGATTTGATGCTCCAGGTCTGAACACCTACAACGTCCTGCGCATCCATTATAAGCCCGTGTTCTACCAATGATAGACCACCAGGGCGTGAATCTGCTTATATGAGAGACCATGACAGGGTGGGACGGAGAGTCCTGTGGACTGATGAACTCTAACCTCTGAGCGCGCACCATCAGGACCCGGGACCTTCTCAAAAATATGGACAATAAAACAACGTTACTGGGCGAAGGCGAGAGACGATGAAGGAATGACGTCTTATGTTCTCCAGCTCTGCCGACTGCGAAGGAATGGCGTCTAATGTTCTCCAGCTCTGCCGACTGTGAAGGAATGACGTCTAATGTTCTCCAGCTCTGCCGACTGTGAAGGAATGGCGTCTAATGTTCTCCAGCTCTGCCGACTGCGAAGGAATGACGTCTAATGTTCTCCAGCTCTGCCGACTGTGAAGGAATGACGTCTTATGTTCTCCAGCTCTGCCGACTGCGAAGGAATGACGTCTAATGTTCTCCAGCTCTGCCGACTGTGAAGGAATGACGTCTAATGTTCTCCAGCTCTGCCGACTGTGAAGGAATGACGTCTTATGTTCTCCAGCTCTGCCGACTGTGAAGGAATGGCGTCTAATGTTCTCCAGCTCTGCCGACTGTGAAGGAATGACGTCTAATGTTCTCCAGCTCTGCCGACTGTGAAGGAATGGCGTCTAATGTTCTCCAGCTCTGCCGACTGTGAAGGAATGACGTCTTATGTTCTCCAGCTCTGCCGACTGCGAAGGAATGGCGTCTAATGTTCTCCAGCTCTGCCGACTGTGAAGGAATGGCGTCTAATGTTCTCCAGCTCTGCCGACTGTGAAGGAATGGCGTCTAATGTTCTCCAGCTCTGCCGACTGTGAAGGAATGGCGTCTAATGTTCTCCAGCTCTGCCGACTGTGAAGGAATGGCGTCTAATGTTCTCCAGCTCTGCCGACTGTGAAGGAATGGCGTCTAATGTTCTCCAGCTCTGCCGACTGTGAAGGAATGGCGTCTAATGTTCTCCAGCTCTGCCGACTGTGAACTCAGAAAAGAATGACACGAAAGGAAAAGAAAGGCACGAACCTCGTGGTAAACGGAACCAAACGTGGGAGGACTACCCAACCCCCACCACGTAGAGCAATAGCCGCAGATTCAACACGGATGGCGAAAACCTCAAGTTATCAAGACATCCGGGACCGGGTCAGAACTCCTCAAAATATCCCCCATAGAACAGGTCCCAATAACCGGACCACCACCCCCAATAACCGGACCACCACCCCCAATAACCGGACCACCACCCCCAATAACCGGACCACCACCCCCAATAACCGGACCACCACCCCCAATAACTGGACCACCACCCCCAATAACCGGACCACCACCCCCAATAACCAGACCACCACCCCCAATAACTGGACCACGACCCCCAATAACCGGACCACCACCCCCAATAACCGGACCACCACCCCCAATAACCGGACCACCACCCCCAATAAACGGACCACCACCCCCAATAACCGGACCACCACCCCCAATAACCGGACCACCACCCCCAATAACTGGACCACCACCCCCAATAACCGGACCACCACCCCCAATAACCGGACCACCACCCCCAATAACCGGACCACCACCCCCAATAACCAGACCACCACCCCCAATAACCGGACCACCACCCCCAATAACCAGACCACCACCCCCAATAACCGGACCACCACCCCCAATAACCGGACCACCACCCCCAATAACCAGACCACCACCCCCAATAACCAGACCATCACCCCCAATAAGTGGGAATCAGATTAGATTTTTACATTTCAATCTTTAACCCCCGGATGGGCTGAATAAAAACATAGAAACCGTTTGATACAAAATCACAGGTGACCAGCGTGACGGAGCTGAGGAAACTGTAACCATGATGATATAATAATAATATAATAATAATAATAATATAATAATAATAATAATAATAATAATAATAATAATAATAATAATAATAATATAATAATAATAATAATAATATAATAATAATAATAATAATAATAATAATAATAATAATAATAATATAATAATATAATAATAATAATAATAATATAAAAATAATAATATAATAATAATAATAATAATAATAATAATAATAATAATAATATAATAATAATAATAATATAATAATAATAATAATAATAATAATAATAATAATAATAATAATAAAAATAATAATAATAATAATAATATAATAATATAATAATAATAATAATAATAATAATAATAATAATAATAATATAATAATATAATAATAATAATAATAATAATAATAATAATAATAATAATAATAAAAATAATAATAATAATAATAATAATATAATAATATAATAATAATAATAATAATAATAATAATAATAATAATAATAATAATAAAAATAATAATAATAATAATAATAATATAATAATATAATAATAATAATAATAATAATAATAATAATAATAATAATAATATAATAATATAATAATAATAATAATAATATAAAAATAATAATATAATAATAATAATAATAATAATAATAATAATAATAATATAATAATAATATAATAATAATAATAATATAAAAATAATAATATAATAATAATAATAATAATAATAATAATAATATAAAAATAATAATAATAATAATAATAATATAATAATATAATAATAATAATAATAATAATAATAATAATAATATAATAATAATAATAATAATAATATAATAATAATAATAATATAATAATAATAATAATATAAAAATAATAATATAATAAAAATAATAATAATAATAATAATAATAATAATATAAAAATAATAATAATAATAATAATAATATAATAATATAAAAATAATAATAATAATAATAAAAATAATAATAATAATAATAATAATAAAAATAATAATAATAATAATAATAATATAAAAATAATAATAATAATAATAATAAAAATAATAACAATTAATAATAATAATATAATAATAATGAACCCTTTGTAATGTAAAAGGTCAGATGGAAAGTCTAGAAAATCGAGCTTCATATTTACAGGAACAAAGACTCCCCCAAACTATCCTGCCCCATCCGGCAGCCGCCGCTGTCCAGCAACATTTTACCATCCGCAATCTTACGGAGCCGTTACCTTCTCCCAAACGTAAATAATTCAAGTCTAATCAGAAAAGATAAAATGGGCTGAAGAGCAATAGAAAGCGCTACAAACCCGCTGAGAAGACGATCCGCAAAGCCCTGACCCCTCCCGGCCACCGTACTGACACTCCAACCCCTTCTCCCAGCTACAGGCAGCGCCAGAAAGAGCCACCAATCAGCTCTCAGCATGAACAACGAAACCCGTCTCCTGGCAACGGGGGCGCTCCGCGTGAGCCACGGCGATATGGAAGACCCAGCGAACAATGCGCAGTCCGATTTCCTTCCATAATAAATAGTGTTTTTATTTTCACTATGGAAACGGCACCGCAGCTTCTTGTGCTCGGGTGACCCACGTTGCTGAATGTATAACTCATGTTTTAGAAGAAGAATACAACACGTAGGTCATTTTACCCTCCCCCATATGACCCTAGCGTCATCACTGCAGTATATATGTATACCACTCGAGATGTGTTTTATGTGGCGGATGAAGACCTTGGTATGAGGTCCAATCACTTCGCAGTTTATTCAATAGAAAATAAAAGTTTTTCTTTGGTGAATACGATCATTGATCATCACGTCTGGATCTCACCGGGGCCCAACACGGGGTCTTTTCTGCCTTTATTGCATTGTACAAATATAGAAATCCTAATAATAAGGGTCTTGTCACTCCCGTCATGTCCAGGCACCTCTCTGTTTCGTCATATTCGGCACCAGTGGCGGATTAAGTAGACCATAGGCCCCGGGCTGTTACCCAAACATGGGTCCCGCTTCTCCACCGCCGCCCTGCCGCAACTATTGTTAACACCCCCTTTTTCTGCGAGCGTTTACAATTGAGTGTTAAGATTCCCCTTGTCAAGGCGCTGTGTCCCTACATACTGACAGTCTCCAACCATCGCAGCCTGTATCACACTGTGCAGGGACACGTCCTCCTGACAAGGGGAATGGTAACACGCATTTGTCTATCAGTCCTGGACTGCACAATGACTTTTTGTGGAATACAAGGATTTCCTATATTAAACATGTCAGGAGAGGTGACAGATTCTCTATAAAGCTAGTGACTCACAGGTGACGTCTTCTCAGATTCTAGTAGTCTTTTTCCTCTTTTCTTCTTCATCTGGTCCAGACTTCATGACGACTTCTCCTGGCCATGACCCATTTCTGCAGAATTTGTCACCAAGATGTCTTCAGCTCCTCACTATTCCCACATCTATAAACGAAGATAAAACTATCATGGTGCCACACACTGTGCCCCTAAATATAATTGTATCATACACTGTGCCTCTGAATATAATAGCACCATACACTGTGCCCCTGAATATAATTATATCATACACTGTGCCTCTGAATATAATAGCACCATACACTGTGCCCCTGAATATAATTATATCATACACTGTGCCTCTGAATATAATAGCACCATACACTGTGCCCCTGAATATAATTATATCATACACTGTGCCTCTGAATATAATAGCACCATACACTGTTCCCCTAAATATAATATTAGCCACACACTGCACCCCTGTACATAGTGCCAGACACAGCCCACCTGTAAATATCATTACACACAGCCCCCTGTAGATAGCGCCACCCCCCTGTAGAAATCATTACACACAGCCCCCTGTACATAGCGCCACACACAGACCCTGTAGATAGCTCCACACATAGCCCCAGTAGATAGCAACACACAGACCCCTATATATAGTGCCACACAGCCACCCTCCCTTGTATATAGTGCTACACAGCTCTTATAAACTCCAGTACTATTATATCTCCAGAGAAATTACATCATACGTGTGACTGATATCAGCCGCTCCTCTTATATCACTCCAGCACTATTATATCCTCCAGAGACATTACATCATATGTGACTGATATCTGCCGCTCCTCTTATAACACTCCAGTACTATTATATCCTCCAGAGACATTACATCATATGTGACTGATATCAGCCGCTCCTCTTATAACACTCCAGCCCTATTACATCCTCCAGAGACATTACATCATATGTGTGACTGATATCAGCCGCTCCTCTTATATCACTCCAGTACTATTATATCCTCCAGACATTACATCATATGTGACTGATATCAGCCGCTCCTCTTATATCACTCCAGCACTATTATATCCTCCAGATACATTACATCATATGTGACTGATATCAGCCGCTCCTCTTATAACACTCCAGTACTATTATATCCTCCAGAGACATTACATCATATGTGTGACTGATATCAGCCGCTCCTCTTATATCACTCCAGTACTATTATATCCTCCAGAGACATTACATCATATGTGTGACTGATATCACTCCAGCACTATTATATCCTCCAGAGACATTACATCATATGTGTGACTGATATCAGCCGCTCCTCTTATATCACTCCAGCACTATTATATCCTCCAGACATTACATCATATGTGACTGATATCAGCCGCTCCTCTTATATCACTCCAGTACTATTATATCCTCCAGAGACATTAAATCATATGTGTGACTGATATCAGCGGCTCCTCTTATATCACTCCAGTACTATTATATCCTCCAGAGACATTACATCATATGTGTGACTGATATCAGCCGCTCCTCTTATATCACTCCAGTACTATTATATCCTCCAGAGACATTACATCATATGTGACTGATATCAGCCGCTTCTCTTATATCACTCCAGTACTATTATATCCTCCAGAGACATTAAATCATATGTGTGACTGATATCAGCGGCTCCTCTTATATCACTCCAGTACTATTATATCCTCCAGAGACATTACATCATATGTGACTGATATCAGCCGCTCCTCTTATATCACTCCAGCACTATTATATCCTCCAGAGACATTACATCATATGTGTGACTGATATCAGCCGCTCCTCTTATATCACTCCAGTACTATTATATCCTCCAGAGACATTACATCATATGTGTGACTGATATCAGCCGCTCCTCTTATAACACTCCAGCACTATTATATCCCCCACACATTACATCATATGTGACTGATATCAGCCGCTCCTCTTATATCACTCCAGTACTATTATATCCTCCAGAGACATTACATCATATGTGACTGATATCAGCCGCTTCTCTTATAACACTCCAGTACTATTATATCCTCCAGAGACATTACATCATATGTGTGACTGATATCAGCCGCTCCTCTTATATCACTCCAGTACTATTATATCCTCCAGAGACATTACATCATATGTGACTGATATCAGCCGCTCCTCTTATAACACTCCAGTACTATTATATCCTCCAGAGACATTACACCATATGTGACTGATATCAGCCGCTCCTCTTATATCACTCCAGCACTATTATATCCTCCAGAGACATTACATCATATATGTGACTGATATCAGCCGCTCCTCTTATATCACTCCAGTACTATTATATCCTCCAGAGACATTACATCATATGTGTGACTGATATCAGCCGCTCCTCTTATATCACTCCAGCACTATTATATCCTCCAGTGACATTACATCATATGTGACTGATATCAGCCGCTCCTCTTATATCACTCCAGTACTATTATATCCTCCAGAGACATTGCATCATATGTGTGACTGATATCAGCCGCTCCTCCTATATCACTCCAGTACTATTATATCCTCCAGAGACATTACATCATATGTGTGACTGATATCAGCCGCTCCTCTTATAACACTCCAGCACTATTATATCCCCCACACATTACATCATATGTGACTGATATCAGCCGCTCCTCTTATATCACTCCAGTACTATTATATCCTCCAGAGACATTACATCATATGTGACTGATATCAGCCGCTTCTCTTATAACACTCCAGTACTATTATATCCTCCAGAGACATTACATCATATGTGTGACTGATATCAGCCGCTCCTCTTATATCACTCCAGTACTATTATATCCTCCAGAGACATTACATCATATGTGACTGATATCAGCCGCTCCTCTTATAACACTCCAGTACTATTATATCCTCCAGAGACATTACACCATATGTGACTGATATCAGCCGCTCCTCTTATATCACTCCAGCACTATTATATCCTCCAGAGACATTACATCATATATGTGACTGATATCAGCCGCTCCTCTTATATCACTCCAGTACTATTATATCCTCCAGAGAAATTACATCATACGTGTGACTGATATCAGCCGCTCCTCTTATATCACTCCAGCACTATTATATCCTCCAGAGACATTACATCATATGTGACTGATATCAGCCGCTCCTCTTATAACACTCCAGTACTATTATATCCTCCAGAGACATTAAATCATATGTGTGACTGATATCAGCGGCTCCTCTTATATCACTCCAGTACTATTATATCCTCCAGAGACATTACATCATATGTGTGACTGATATCAGCCGCTCCTCTTATATCACTCCAGTACTATTATATCCTCCAGAGACATTACATCATATGTGACTGATATCAGCCGCTTCTCTTATAACACTCCAGTACTATTATATCCTCCAGAGACATTACATCATATGTGTGACTGATATCAGCCGCTCCTCTTATATCACTCCAGTACTATTATATCCTCCAGAGACATTACATCATATGTGACTGATATCAGCCGCTCCTCTTATATCACTCCAGCACTATTATATCCTCCAGAGACATTACATCATATATGTGACTGATATCAGCCGCTCCTCTTATATCACTCCAGTACTATTATATCCTCCAGAGACATTACATCATATGTGACTGATATCAGCCGCTCCTCTTATATCACTCCAGTACTATTATATCCTCCAGAGACATTACATCATATGTGACTGATATCAGCCGCTCCTCTTATATCACTCCAGTACTATTATATCCTCCAGAGACATTACATCATATGTGTGACTGATATCAGCCGCTCCTCTTATAACACTCCAGTACTATTATATCCTCCAGAGACATTACATCATATGTGACTGATATCAGCCGCTCCTCTTATATCACTCCAGCACTATTATATCCTCCAGAGACATTACATCATATGTGTGACTGATATCAGCCGCTCCTCTTATATCCTCCAGTACTATTATATCCTCCAGACATTACATCATATGTGTGACTGATATCAGCCGCTCCTCTTATATCACTCCAGTACTATTATATCCTCCAGAGACATTACATCATATGTGTGACTGATATCAGCCGCTCCTCTTATAACACTCCAGTACTATTATATCCTCCAGAGACATTACATCATATGTGTGACTGATATCAGCTGCTCCTCTTATATCACTCCAGTACTATTATATCCTCCAGAGACATTACATCATATGTGTGACTGATATCAGCCGCTCCTCTTATATCACTCTAGTACTATTATATCCTCCAGACATTACATCATATGTGTGACTGATATCAGCCGCTCCTCTTATAACACTCCAGTACTATTATATCCTCCAGAGACATTACATCATATGTGTGACTGATATCAGCCGCTCTTCTTATATCACTCCAGCACTATTATATCCTCCAGAGACATTACATCATATGTGTGACTGATATCAGCCGCTCCTCTTATATCACTCCAGTACTATTATATCCTCCAGAGACATTACATCATATGTGTGACTGATATCAGCCGCTCCTCTTATAACACTCCAGTACTATTATATCCTCCAGAGACATTACATCATATGTGACTGATATCAGCCGCTCCTCTTATATCACTCCATTACTATTATATCCTCCAGAGACATTACATCATATGTGACTGATATCAGCCGCTCCTCTTATATCACTCCAGTACTAGTATATCCTCCAGAGACATTACATCATATGTGTGACTGATATCAGCCGCTCCTCTTATAACACTCCAGTACTATTATATCCTCCAGAGACATTACATCATATGTGACTGATATCAGCCGCTCCTCTTATATCACTCCATTACTATTATATCCTCCAGAGACATTACATCATATGTGACTGATATCAGCCGCTCCTCTTATATCACTCCAGTACTAGTATATCCTCCAGAGACATTACATCATATGTGTGACTGATATCAGCCGCTCCTCTTATATCACTCCAGTACTATTATATCCTCCAGAGACATTACATCATATGTGTGACTGATATCAGCCGCTCCTCTTATATCACTCCAGCACTATTATATCCTCCAGAGACATTACATCATATGTGTGACTGATATCAGCCGCTCCTCTTATATCACTCCAGCACTATTATATCCTCCAGAGACATTACATCATATGTGTGACTGATATCAGCCGCTCCTCTTATATCACTCCAGTACTATTATATCCTCCAGAGACATTACATCATATGTGTGACTGATATCAGCCGCTCCTCTTATAACAATCCAGCACTATTATATCCTCCAGAGACATTACATTATATGTGTGACTGATATCAGCCGCTCCTCTTATATCACTCCAGTACTATTATATCCTCCAGAGACATTACATTATATGTGTGACTGATATCAGCCGCTCCTCTTATATCACTCCAGTACTATTATATCCTCCAGAGACATTACATCATATGTGACTGATATCTGCCGCTCCTCCTATAACACTCCAGTACTATTATACCCTCCAGAGACATTACATCATATATGTGACTGATATCAGCCGCTCCTCTTATAACACTCCAGCACTATTATATCCTCCAGAGACATTACATCATATGTGTGACTGATATCAGCCGCTCCTCTTATATCACTCCAGCACTATTATATCCTCCAGAGACATTACATCATATATGTGACTGATATCAGCCGCTCCTCTTATATCACTCCAGCACTATTATATCCTCCAGAGACATTACATCACATATGTGACTGATATCAGCCGCTCCTCCTATAACACTCCAGCACTATTATATCCTCCAGAGACATTACATCATATGTGTGACTGATATCAGCCGCTCCTCTTATATCACTCCAGTACTATTATATCCTCCAGAGACATTACATCATATGTGACTGATATCAGCCGCTTCTCTTATAACACTCCAGTACTATTATATCCTCCAGAGACATTACATCATATGTGTGACTGATATCAGCCGCTCCTCTTATATCACTCCAGTACTATTATATCCTCCAGAGACATTACATCATATGTGACTGATATCAGCCGCTCCTCTTATAACACTCCAGTACTATTATATCCTCCAGAGACATTACATCATATGTGACTGATATCAGCCGCTCCTCTTATATCACTCCAGCACTATTATATCCTCCAGAGACATTACATCATATGTGTGACTGATATCAGCTGCTCCTCTTATATCACTCCAGTACTATTATATCCTCCAGAGACATTACATCATATGTGACTGATATCAGCCGCTCCTCTTATAACACTCCAGCACTATTATATCCTCCAGAGACATTACATCATATGTGACTGATATCAGCCGCTCCTCTTATATCACTCTAGTACTATTATATCCTCCAGACATTACATCATATGTGTGACTGATATCAGCCGCTCCTCTTATAACACTCCAGTACTATTATATCCTCCAGAGACATTACATCATATGTGTGACTGATATCAGCCGCTCTTCTTATATCACTCCAGCACTATTATATCCTCCAGAGACATTACATCATATGTGTGACTGATATCAGCCGCTCCTCTTATATCACTCCAGCACTATTATATCCTCCAGAGACATTACATCATATGTGTGACTGATATCAGCCGCTCCTCTTATATCACTCCAGTACTATTATATCCTCCAGAAACATTACATCATATGTGTGACTGATATCAGCCGCTCCTCTTATATCACTCCAGTACTATTATATCCTCCAGAGACATTACATCATATGTGACTGATATCAGCCGCTCCTCTTATAACACTCCAGTACTATTATATCCTCCAGAGACATTACATCATATGTGACTGATATCAGCCGCTCCTCTTATATCACTCCAGTACTATTATATCCTCCAGAGACATTACATCATATGTGTGACTGATATCAGCCGCTCCTCTTATATCACTCCAGTACTATTATATCCTCCAGAGACATTACATCATATGTGACTGATATCAGCCGCTCCTCTTATATCACTCCAGCACTATTATATCCTCCAGAGACATTACATCATATGTGACTGATATCAGCCGCTCCTCTTATATCACTCCAGTACTATTATATCCTCCAGAGACATTACATCATATGTGACTGATATCAGCCGCTCCTCTTATAATGCTCTCGCACTGTTATAAGCTGTGGACTGTAGAGTTACTGTTCCTTTAATAAGCAGCTGTTTGGACTTTTTGGGACTGTGGCTCTGGATGGACTTGACTCCTGGCGGTTTCCTTCCCTCTCCTCGGCGTCCCGTCGTCTGTCTTTATCCTGGAGCGGATCTCCTGCGCAGCTGTCACGCCGCGGTCGGGCACTTTTATCACTTGTGTGTTTATGACCTGGCAGCGGGCGAATCCTCAGCGCTATCAATGATTTCTTATGGCATGACAGTAATAAACGGCGCTCCGCACACCGCTAAGCCGGCGAGCAGATGGGACACGACAGGGCGGAGGAGATGATGATGATGATGATGACGACAGCCGTGATGTTTCCCACTGATGAGGAGAAAATGCCACGAATTTGTTTCGTTTCTGATTCTATCGAATCGGCCGTCAGATTCAATTCAATCCGAATAAATTGCAGAAAAGTGGTGTATGGCACTCGGAGGTCTCCTGGGACTATTTACAGCCCCTTTTAGGCTCTTTAACGCCGAGACAGCTCAAGTAATGTCAAAGTGACAGCCACATATATGGCTGTGGGTAAACGGGTGGCAGCCGGCGGGGACAGACAGCCTGGTCAATGACACAGCCGTATTTTATGCACTTTAACAAGCGGTCCAGAAATGATCCCTTTTTGTGGCAGACGCCTGGCAGTGATTATAGCGGCACGGGGGTAGCGGAAGAAGTTACAAGCGGTCCAGATATTCGGCAGTCACACAGTCTACATGAAGTGCAGGACGCGGCTTTTTGCTGCTGTTATTGTTGGCTAAGGCTTTATTCACACGACCGGGTGTCAAGTCAGCCATGGAAAGTGACAGCGTTTTACGGCCGATTTGCACCCATGCGGGACCCATTTTCACGAATCCCTCATAGACTTGAGTCTATTGAGGGATCTGGGAAACCAGGCAAAGATAGGATGTGTCCTATTTTTTCCTGGGCTATTCACACGGTCCCTTAAAGAAATGGCCGTGTGAATAGCCCCATAGAAATGCATTGATTTTAATACAGCCGTGGGAAGTCCGTTAAAAAACATCCGTCACCCGGCCGATTACCCCTGTCTGAATAGGGACTAAGTTTGAGGCAGAACAATATGTCACATTTCAGTGTCACTGATAGCAATTACATATATGAAAATCAATGAGTGACATGACGTCTGTATCAGCAGCAGCGGCGGAACGCTATCAGCACCAGGATTAATGTTATTGGAGAAGATTTGTAAATTATGTGATATAAATTGTGAGTTACAAAAGAATGTAAGAATTGTATAGCTGCAGCAGCACTCACTCACAGCAATAGCTGCCTGTCTAATACACTGACACTGACTGACTCCTATCTCTCTCTCTCCAAAATCTAACTCTCTATCACATAACTGTAGATCTATCTATTCTCTTCTCCTCACTATGAAACACACTCACTGACACTTATCCACTATCTAGCCGTATTCTGTTACTATCTCTCACTCTCTGTCTGACATCCCCTCTCTTCTTTCTGTATTCTGTGTTACTATCTCTCAATCTCTGGCTGACGTCCTCTCTGTATTCTGTGTTACTATCTTTCATTCCCTGTCTGACATCCCCTCTTTTCTCTGTATTCTGTGTGTTACTATCTCTCACTCTCTGTCTGACGTCCTCTCTGTATTCTGTTACTATCTCTCACTCCCTGTCTGACATCCCCTCTTCTCTCTGTATTCTGTGTGTTACTATCTGTGACTCTCTGTCTGACGTCCTCTCTGTATTCTGTGTTACTATCTGTGACTCTCTGTCTGACGTCCCCTCTGTATTCTGTGTGTTACTATCTCTCACTCTCTGTCTGACGTCCTCTCTGTATTCTGTTACTATCTCTCACTCCCTGTCTGACATCCCCTCTTCTCTCTGTATTCTGTGTTACTATCTGTGACTCTCTGTCTGACGTCCCCTCTGTATTCTGTGTGTTACTATCTCTCAATCTCTGTCTGACGTCCTCTCTGTATTCTGTGTGTTACTATCTGTGACTCTCTGTCTGACGTCCTCTCTGTATTCTGTGTTACTATCTGTGACTCTCTGTCTGACGTCCCCTCTGTATTCTGTGTGTTACTATCTCTCACTCTCTGTCTGACGTCCTCTCTGTATTCTGTTACTATCTCTCACTCCCTGTCTGACATCCCCTCTTCTCTCTGTATTCTGTGTTACTATCTGTGACTCTCTGTCTGACGTCCCCTCTGTATTCTGTGTGTTACTATCTCTCACTCTCTGTCTGACGTCCTCTCTGTATTCTGTTACTATCTCTCACTCCCTGTCTGACATCCCCTCTTCTCTCTGTATTCTGTGTTACTATCTGTGACTCTCTGTCTGACGTCCCCTCTGTATTCTGTGTGTTACTATCTCTCAATCTCTGTCTGACGTCCTCTCTGTATTCTGTGTGTTACTATCTCTCACTCTCTGTCTGACGTCCTCTCTGTATTCTGTGTTACTATATCTCACTCCCTGTCTGACATCCCCTCTCCTCTCTGTATTCTGTGTTACTATCTGTGACTCTCTGTCTGACGTCCCCTCTGTATTCTGTGTGTTACTATCTCTCACTCTCTGTCTGACATCCTCTCTGTATTCTGTTACTATCTCTCACTCTCTGTCTGACATCCCCTCTCCTCTCTGTATTCTGTGTTACTATCTCTCAATCTCTGTCTGACGTCCTCTCTGTATTCTGTCTGTTTCTATCTCTCACTCACTGTCTGACGTCCTCTCTGTATTCTGTTTTACTATCTCTCACTCCCTGTCTGACATCCTCTCTCCTCTCTGTATTCTGTGTCTTACTATATCTCACTCTCTGTCTGACATCCCCTCTCCTCTAAAATTCTGTGTTTTACTATCTCTCACTCTCTGTCTGACATCCCCTCTCCTCTCTGTATTCTGTGTGTTACTATCTCTCACTCTCTGTCTGACGTCCTCTCTGTATTGTGTGTTACTTTCTCTCACTCTCTCATATTATATGATGTGGGGGATATTACATGATGTGGTGGATATTACATGATGTGGGGGATATTGATATTATATGATGTGGGGGATATTATATGATGTGGGGGATATTATATGATGTGGGGATATTACATGATGTGGGGGATATTACATGATGTGGGGGATATTACATGATGTGGTGGATATTACATGATGTGGGGGATATTGATATTATATGATGTGGGGGATATTATATGATGTGGGGGATATTATATGATGTGGGGATATTACATGATGTGGGGGATATTACATGATGTGGGGGATATTGATATTATATGATGTGGGGATATTATATGATGTGTGGGATATTACATGATGTGGGGGATATTGATATTATATGATGTGGGGGATATTATATGATGTGTGGGATATTATATGATGTTTGGGATATTACATGATGTGTGGGATATTACATGATGTGGGGGATATTACATGATGTGGGGGATATTACATGATGTGGGGATATTACATGATGTGTGGGATATTACATGATGTGGGGGATATTACATGATGTGGGGGATATTACATGATGTGGGGGATATTATACGATGTGAGAGATATTACATGATGTGGTGGATATTACATGATGTGGGGGATATTACACGATGTATAGGATATTATATGATGTGGGGATATTACATGATGTGGGGGATATTATATGATGTGGGGGATATTATATGATGTGGGGGATATTACATGATGTGGGGGATATTACATGATGTGGGGGATATTACATGATGTGTGCGATATTATAATGTGTATGATATTATATGATGTGTGGGATATTACATGATGTGGGGGATATTACATGATGTGTAGGATATTACATGATGTGGGGGATATTATATGATGTGTGGGATATTACATGATGTGTGGGATATTATATGATGTGTGGGATATTACATGATGTGGGGGATATTATATGATGTGTGGGATATTACATGATGTGGGGGATATTACATGATGTGGGGGATATTACATGATGTGGGGGATATTACATGATGTGTGGGATATTACATGATGTGTAGGATATTATATGATGTGTGGGATATTACATAATGTGTGGGATATTACATGATGTGGGGGATATTATATGATGTGTGGGATATTACATGATGTGTGGGATATTATATGATGTGTGGGATATTACATGATGTGGGGGATATTACATGATGTGGGGGATATTACATGATGTGGGGGATGTTGATATTATATGATGTGTGGGATATTACATGATGTGGGGGATATTATATGATGTGTGGGATATTACATGATGTGGGAGATATTACATGATGTGGGGGATATTAAATGATGTGGGGGATATTACATGATGTGGGGGATATTACATGATGTGGGGGATATTACATGATGTGGGGGATGTTGATATTATATGATGTGTGGGATATTATATGATGTGTGGGATATTATATGATGTGGGGGATATTACATAATGTGGTGGATATTGATATTATATGATGTGGGGATATTACATGATGTGGGGGATATGGATATTATATGATGTGGGGGATATTATATACATGATGTGGGGGATATTATATGATGTGGGGGATATTACATGATGTGGTGGATATTGATATTATATGATGTGGGGATATTACATGATGTGGGGGAAATGGATATTATATGATGTGGGGGATATTATATGATGTGGGGATATTACATGATGTGGGGGATATTGATATTATATGATGTGGGGATATTATATGATGTGTGGGATATTACATGATGTGGGGAATATTGATATTATATGATGTGGGGATATTATATGATGTGTGGGATATTATATGATGTGGGGGATATTATATGATGTGGGGGATATTACATGATGTGTGGGATAATACATGATGTGGTGGATATTACATGATGTGTGGGATATTACACGATGTGGGGATATTACATGATGTGGGGGATATTATATGATGTGTGGGATATTATATTATGTGTGGGATATTACATGATGTGGGGATATTACATGATGTGTGGGATATTATATGATGTGTGGGATATTACATGATGTGTGCGATATTATATGATGTGTGGTATATTACGTGATGTGCAGGATATTACATGATGTGTGGGATATTATATGATGTGTATGATATATGATGTGTGGGATATTACATGATGTGTAGGATATTACATGATGTGTAGGATATTACATGATGTGGGGGGATATTATATGGTGTGTGGTATATTATAATGTGTATGATATATGATGTGTGGGATATTATATGATGTGTATGATATATGATGTGTGGGATATTACATGATGTGTAGGATATTACATGATGTGTAGGATATTACATGATGTGGGGGGATATTATATGGTGTGTGGTATATTATAATGTGTATGATATATGATGTGTGGGATATTATATGATGTGTATGATATATGATGGGTAGGATATTACATGATGTGGGGGATATTACATGATGTGGGGGATATTACATGATGTGGGGGATATTACACCATGTGTGGGATATTATACGATGTGGGGGATATTACACGATGTGGGGGATATTACACGATGTGTGGGATATTACACGATGTGTGGGATATTACACGATGTGGTGGATATTACACGATGTGGGGGATATTACACGATGTGTGGGATATTATATGATGTGTGGGATATTATATGATGTGTGGGATATTACACGATGTGGGGGATATTACATGATGTGGGGGATATTACATGATGTGTGGGATATTACACGATGTGTGGATATTATACAATGTGAGAGATATTACACGATGTGTGGGATATTACACCATGTGTGGGATATTATACGATGTGGGGGATATTACACGATGTGGGGGATATTACACGATGTGGTGGATATTACACGATGTGGGGGATATTACACGATGTGTGGGATATTACACGATGTGTGGGATATTACACCATGTGTGGGATATTACACCATGTGTGGGATATTACACCATGTGTGGGATATTACACCATGTGTGGGATATTACACGATGAGTGGGATATTACACGATGTGGTGGATATTACACGATGTGGGGGATATTACACGATGTGTGGGATATTATATGATGTGTGGGATATTACACGATGTGTGGGATATTACACGATGTGGTGGATATTACATGATGTGTGGGATATTATATGATGTGTGGGATATTATATGATGTGTGGGATATTACACGATGTGGGGGATATTACATGATGTGGGGGATATTACATGATGTGTGGGATATTACACGATGTGTGGATATTATACGATGTGAGAGATATTACACGATGTGGTGGATATTACATGATGTGTGGGATATTACATGATGTGTGGGATATTATATGATGTGTGGGATATTATATGATGTGTGGGATATTACATGATGTGGGGGATATTACATGATGTGGGGGATATTACATGATGTGGGGGATGTTGATATTATATGATGTGTGGGATATTACATGATGTGGGGGATATTATATGATGTGTGGGATATTACATGATGTGGGAGATATTACATGATGTGGGGGATATTACATGATGTGGGGGATATTACATGATGTGGGGGATATTACATGATGTGGGGGATATTACATGATGTGGGGGATGTTGATATTATATAATGTGTGGGATATTATATGATGTGTGGGATATTATATGATGTGGGGGATATTACATAATGTGGTGGATATTGATATTATATGATGTGGGGATATTACATGATGTGGGGGATATGGATATTATATGATGTGGGGGATATTATATACATGATGTGGGGGATATTATATGATGTGGGGGATATTACATGATGTGGTGGATATTGATATTATATGATGTGGGGATATTACATGATGTGGGGGAAATGGATATTATATGATGTGGGGGATATTATATGATGTGGGGATATTACATGATGTGGGGGATATTGATATTATATGATGTGGGGATATTATATGATGTGTGGGATATTACATGATGTGGGGAATATTGATATTATATGATGTGGGGATATTATATGATGTGTGGGATATTATATGATGTGGGGGATATTATATGATGTGGGGGATATTACATGATGTGTGGGATAATACATGATGTGGTGGATATTACATGATGTGTGGGATATTACACGATGTGGGGATATTACATGATGTGGGGGATATTATATGATGTGTGGGATATTATATTATGTGTGGGATATTACATGATGTGGGGATATTACATGATGTGTGGGATATTATATGATGTGTGGGATATTACATGATGTGTGCGATATTATATGATGTGTGGTATATTACGTGATGTGCAGGATATTACATGATGTGTGGGATATTATATGATGTGTATGATATATGATGTGTGGGATATTACATGATGTGTAGGATATTACATGATGTGGGGGGATATTATATGGTGTGTGGTATATTATAATGTGTATGATATATGATGTGTGGGATATTATATGATGTGTATGATATATGATGTGTGGGATATTACATGATGTGTAGGATATTACATGATGTGTAGGATATTACATGATGTGGGGGGATATTATATGGTGTGTGGTATATTATAATGTGTATGATATATGATGTGTGGGATATTATATGATGTGTATGATATATGATGGGTAGGATATTACATGATGTGGGGGATATTACATGATGTGGGGGATATTACACCATGTGTGGGATATTATACGATGTGGGGGATATTACACGATGTGGGGGATATTACACGATGTGTGGGATATTACACGATGTGTGGGATATTACACGATGTGGTGGATATTACACGATGTGGGGGATATTACACGATGTGTGGGATATTATATGATGTGTGGGATATTATATGATGTGTGGGATATTACACGATGTGGGGGATATTACATGATGTGGGGGATATTACATGATGTGTGGGATATTACACGATGTGTGGATATTATACAATGTGAGAGATATTACACGATGTGTGGGATATTACACCATGTGTGGGATATTATACGATGTGGGGGATATTACACGATGTGGGGGATATTACACGATGTGTGGGATATTACACGATGTGGTGGATATTACACGATGTGGGGGATATTACACGATGTGTGGGATATTATATGATGTGTGGGATATTACACGATGTGTGGGATATTACACGATGTGTGGGATATTACACGATGTGGTGGATATTACATGATGTGTGGGATATTATATGATGTGTGGGATATTATATGATGTGTGGGATATTACACGATGTGGGGGATATTACATGATGTGGGGGATATTACATGATGTGTGGGATATTACACGATGTGTGGATATTATACGATGTGAGAGATATTACACGATGTGGTGGATATTACATGATGTGGGGGATATTACATGATGTGTGGGATATTATATGATGTGGGGGATATTATATGATGTGGGGGATATTACATGATATTTGTGGGATATTACATGATGTGTGGGATATTATATGATGTGGGGGATATTACATGATGTGTATGATATATGATGTGTGGGATATTATATGATGTGTGGGATATTACATGATATGGGGGATATTACATGATGTGTGGGATATTACATGATGTGTGGGATATTATACGATGTGTGGAATATTACATGATGTGGGGGATATTACATGATGTGGGGGATATTATACGATGTGGGGGATAATACACGATGTGGGGGATATTATATGACGTGTGGGATATTACACGATGTGGGGGATATTACACGATGTGGGGGATATTACACGATGTGGGGGATATTACATGATGTGTGGGATATTACACGATGTGTGGGATATTACACGATGTATGGGATATTACAAGATTTGGTGGATATTACATGATGTGTGGGATATTATATGATGTGTGGGATATTATATGATGTGTGGGATATTACACGATGTGGGGGATATTACATGATGTGGTGGATATTACATGATGTGTGGGATATTACACGATGTGTGGGATATTATATGATGTGTGGGATATTACATGATGTGTGGGATATTACATGATGTGGGGGATATTACATGATGTGGGGGATATTATATAATGCGTGGGATATTACATGATGTGGGGGATATTACATGATGTGTGGGATATTATACGATGTGTGGAATATTACATGATGTGGGGGATATTACATGATGTGTGGGATATTACGTGATGTGTGTGATATTACATGATGTGGGGGATATTACATGATGTGTAGGATATTACATGATGTGGGGGATATTATATGATGTGTGGTATATTATAATGTGTATGATACATGATGTGTGGGATATTACATGATGTGTGGGATATTATACGATGTGTGGGATATTACACGATGTGTGGGATATTACACGATGTGGGGGATATTACACGATGTGGGGGATATTACACGATGTGGGGGATATTATATGATGTGTGGGATATTACACGATGTGGGGGATATTACACGATGTGGGGGATATTATATAATGTGTGGGATATTACATGATGTGGGGGATATTGATATTATATGATGTGTGGCATATTACATGATGTGTGGGATATTACATGATGTGTGGGATATTACATGATGTGTGGGATATTACACGATGTGGGGGATATTATATGATGTGGGGGATATTACATGATGTGTGGGATATTACATGATGTGGGGGATATTACATGATGTGGGGGATATTACATGATGTGTGGGATATTACATGATGTGTGGGATATTATACGATGTGAGAGATATTACACGATGTGGGGGATATTACATGATCTGTGGGCTATTATATGATGTGAGAGATATTACACGATGTGGGGGATATTACATGATGTGGGGGATATTACACGACGTGGGGGATATTACATGATGTGGGGGATATTATACGATGTGAGAGATATTACACGATGTGGTGGATATTACATGATGTGTGGGATATTACACGATGTGGGGGATATTTTATGATGTGGGGGATATTATACGATGTGTGGGATATTACACGATGTGTGGGATATTACACGATGTGGTGGATATTACATGATGTGTGGGATATTATATGATGTGTGGGATATTATATGATGTGTGGGATATTACACGATGTGGGGGATATTACATGATGTGGGGGATATTACATGATGTGTGGGATATTACACGATGTGTGGATATTATACGATGTGAGAGATATTACACGATGTGGTGGATATTACATGATGTGGGGGATATTACATGATGTGTGGGATATTATATGATGTGGGGGATATTATATGATGTGGGGGATATTACATGATATTTGTGGGATATTACATGATGTGTGGGATATTATATGATGTGGGGGATATTACATGATGTGTATGATATATGATGTGTGGGATATTATATGATGTGTGGGATATTACATGATATGGGGGATATTACATGATGTGTGGGATATTACATGATGTGTGGGATATTATACGATGTGTGGAATATTACATGATGTGGGGGATATTACATGATGTGGGGGATATTATACGATGTGGGGGATAATACACGATGTGGGGGATATTATATGACGTGTGGGATATTACACGATGTGGGGGATATTACACGATGTGGGGGATATTACACGATGTGGGGGATATTACATGATGTGTGGGATATTACACGATGTGTGGGATATTACACGATGTATGGGATATTACAAGATTTGGTGGATATTACATGATGTGTGGGATATTATATGATGTGTGGGATATTATATGATGTGTGGGATATTACACGATGTGGGGGATATTACATGATGTGGTGGATATTACATGATGTGTGGGATATTACACGATGTGTGGGATATTATATGATGTGTGGGATATTACATGATGTGTGGGATATTACATGATGTGGGGGATATTACATGATGTGGGGGATATTATATAATGCGTGGGATATTACATGATGTGGGGGATATTACATGATGTGTGGGATATTATACGATGTGTGGAATATTACATGATGTGGGGGATATTACATGATGTGTGGGATATTACGTGATGTGTGTGATATTACATGATGTGGGGGATATTACATGATGTGTAGGATATTACATGATGTGGGGGATATTATATGATGTGTGGTATATTATAATGTGTATGATATATGATGTGTGGGATATTACATGATGTGTGGGATATTACATGATGTGGGGAATATTACATGATGTGTGGGATATTACATGATGTGTGGGATATTATACGATGTGTGGGATATTACACGATGTGTGGGATATTACACGATGTGGGGGATATTACACGATGTGGGGGATATTACACGATGTGGGGGATATTATATGATGTGTGGGATATTACACGATGTGGGGGATATTACACGATGTGGGGGATATTATATAATGTGTGGGATATTACATGATGTGGGGGATATTGATATTATATGATGTGTGGCATATTACATGATGTGTGGGATATTACATGATGTGTGGGATATTACATGATGTGTGGGATATTACACGATGTGGGGGATATTATATGATGTGGGGGATATTACATGATGTGTGGGATATTACATGATGTGGGGGATATTACATGATGTGGGGGATATTACATGATGTGTGGGATATTACATGATGTGTGGGATATTATACGATGTGAGAGATATTACACGATGTGGGGGATATTACATGATCTGTGGGCTATTATATGATGTGAGAGATATTACACGATGTGGGGGATATTACATGATGTGGGGGATATTACACGACGTGGGGGATATTACATGATGTGGGGGATATTATACGATGTGAGAGATATTACACGATGTGGTGGATATTACATGATGTGTGGGATATTACACGATGTGGGGGATATTTTATGATGTGGGGGATATTATACGATGTGAGAGATATTACACGATGTGGGGGATATTACACGACGTGGGGGATATTACACGATGTGGGGGATATTACATGATGTGGGGGATATTACATGATGTGTGGGATATTACATGATGTGTGGGATATTATACGATGTGAGAGATATTACACGATGTGGGGGATATTACACGACGTGGGGGATATTACATGATGTGGGGGATATTATACGATGTGAGAGATATTACACGATGTGGTGGATATTACATGATGTGTGGGATATTTTATGATGTGGGGGATATTATACGATGTGTGGGATATTATACGATGTGTGGGATATTACACGACGTGGGGGATATTACATGATGTGTGGGATATTATACGATGTGTGGAATATTACATGATGTGGGGGATATTACATGATGTGGGGGATATTACATGATGTGTAGGATATTACATGATGTGGGGGATATTATATGATGTGTGGTATATTATAATGTGTATGATATATGATGTGTGGGATATTACATGATGTGTGGGATATTACATGATGTGGGGAATATTACATGATGTGTGGGATATTACACCATGTGTGGGATATTACACCATGTGGGGGATATTACACGATGTGGGGGATATTATATAATGTGTGGGATATTACATGATGTGGGGGATATTGATATTATATGATGTGTGGCATATTACATGATGTGTGGGATATTACATGATGTGTGGGATATTACATGATGTGTGGGATATTACATGATGTGGGGGATATTACATGATGTGGGGGATATTACATGATGTGTGGGATATTACATGATGTGTGGGATATTATACGATGTGAGAGATATTACACGATGTGGGGGATATTACATGATCTGTGGGCTATTATATGATGTGAGAGATATTACACGATGTGGGGGATATTACATGATGTGGGGGATATTACACGACGTGGGGGATATTACATGATGTGGGGGATATTATACGATGTGAGAGATATTACACGATGTGGTGGATATTACATGATGTGTGGGATATTATACGATGTGAGAGATATTACACGATGTGGGGGATATTACACGACGTGGGGGATATTACACGATGTGGGGGATATTACATGATGTGGGGGATATTACATGATGTGTGGGATATTACATGATGTGTGGGATATTATACGATGTGAGAGATATTACACGATGTGGTGATATTACATGATCTGTGGGCTATTATATGATTTGAGAGATATTACACGATGTGGGGGATATTACACGACGTGGGGGATATTACATGATGTGGGGGATATTATACGATGTGAGAGATATTACACGATGTGGTGGATATTACATGATGTGTGGGATATTTTATGATGTGGGGGATATTATACGATGTGTGGGATATTATACGATGTGGGGGATATTACACGATGTGGGGGATATTATACGATGTGTGGGATATTATACGATGTGGGGGATATTACATGATGTGGGGGATATTATATGATGTGGGGGATATTACATGATGTGTGGAATATTACATGATGTGGGGGATATTACATGATGTGTGGCATATTACATGATGTGTGGAATATTACATGATGTGGGGGATATTACATGATGTGTGGCATATTACATGATGTGTGTGATATTACATGATGTGTGGGATATTATACGATGTGGTGGATATTACACGATGTGGGGGATATTACATGATGTGGGGGATATTATATGATGTGGGGGATATTACATGATGTGTGGCATATTACATGATGTGTGGGATATTATACGATGTGGAGGATATTACACGATGTGGGGGATATTACAGGATGTGGGGGATATTACATGATCCGTGTCTATTTTCTACCTCTAGTGATGTCCCTGGATGGCAGTCAGTGGAGAAGTATCCTGTATAAAGTCTCATATGACAGGATTACAACCTTTCCCCTTCATCATTGACACTTTCATTGCTAGTTAACCAGTGTTTCACATCCGTCAGTTAATTAATAACTTTAATGACAGGAGATAATGATTGCTGCAAACATCATGAGAGGGGAATTTCTATAATTTACTGACGGCATTTAACCCCATGAAATAGAAATCCTCCCTGGTAAATATCAGTCCTGATTTTCCTCCTTTAAAGTTATTAAAAATCATAGTCCAGCATCTGTGTGTGGAGAAGAATGCATCATCAGTACCGGGGGGATTCTTTACAGTAAGAGCAGTTACATATCACATTACCAGAGGCAGTAATGGCAGAATCCATAAGGTTTATGAAAAGGGTCAGGGGGCATCAGCCGTGTATGGGGGAGAGGAGAATCCAATATCAGTACCGAGGGATTCTTTACAGTAAGAGCAGTTACATATCACATTACCAGAGGCAGTAATGGCGGAATCCATAAGGTTTATGAAAAGGGTCAGGGGGCATCAGCCGTGTATGGGGGAGAGGAGAATCCAATATCAGTACCGAGGGATTCTTTACAGTAAGAGCAGTTACATATCACATTACCAGAGACAGTAATGGCGGAATCCATAAGATTTATGAAAAGGGTCAGGGGGCATCAGCCGTGTATGGGGGAGAGGAGAATCCAATATCAGTACCGGGGGATTCTTTACAGTAAGAGCAGTTACATATCACATTACCAGAGACAGTAATGGCAGAATCTATAAGAATAATGAAAAGGGTCAGGGGGCATCAGCCGTGTATGGGGGAGAGGAGAATCCAGTATCAGTACAGGGAGGGGTTCTTTACAGTAAGAGCAGTTACATATCACATTACCAGAGACAGTAATGGCAGAATCTATAAGAATAATGAAAAGGGTCAGGGGGCATTATATCATTTCTGACTAATGGAACTGGATTATTATAAACATGATGGTAACACGTGATCCAGGGAAATTAATATGACATCTTCTTCCTCCTAATGGCCGCCGCCAGGCTTCAACTCCCAGATATTAGAGAAGAGATTGGAGCAGAGAGGGGACAACCTCACGTGCCCCCGGACGGCGTTACTGATACTGGATCTGAATTGTAGGGTATTTTTACACCTCTGGAGCGTTTCCAGGAGTCTTTATTGGATATCGAATGAGGAGAAAGAAATGATCCAGCGCTGATGATGGTGTTTAAAAGGGAATTGGAAGTCCCATATTTATTGGAGAAAGTAAGTAAAATCGAAAGGGAGACGCAGTCCCAAAGTGCAAGTAGTCAGGCTTGGAACCTGAGCCTACGCGTTTCGAACGCGAGCTGCGTTCTTAATCATGGCAAGTAAGGTAATGACCGTGTGTCTGAGCTTCCTGTATAAGCTGGGCAATCAGGTGTTGTGAAAAAATATGCAAATGTCGGTAATTGGTGAACTACGTCAGTTGGAGACTGACTGGCGATCGTCTGGCAGGTAAGTTTTGAATGAGTGTATAACATATCCACACATCGACATTGTGTATACTTCTAGTGTATGATGTTGATACAATTCTGTTACATAAATAGAATGTATAAAAGTAACGGCAATATTGTTGATATAAAATAAGCCCGTCTATAATTTGTTAAGCTCATATAGGAAAATTGAGACACACGGCCCTGAAAATACTTGTGCATACATAAAAAACAGTATATGTTGAATAATCATAACATTAATATGTACAGACAATTAAAAAAGATAATGAAGAAACGACAAATACATCTGTATTATTGTGGGGTAACGGCCTGTTCAAGATCAGTGTTTATACAAAAGAAATCTCTTGTTTGTAAAATTTGGTATATGTTGAGATAAGTAATTGAATTATAATATAATGCAATATGTCAAAGAAATATCATATTTGGATATTAATAATGATCTAATCTGTCAAATGAAAAGAAGCTTATAGATCTATAAAGTTTGTATCGAAATGGCAGTGTAGTATATTGAAATACATATGCTGAAATATTGAATATTGAATATTAATACTATTATGAAAAGAAAAATGTTAAAATATTAAATTCAAAATGATCAGTTGAATATGTTTCGAAGGAGGAAAAACATGATGGCAGACAGAAAAATGAATGCTGAGTCCCATGACCAACAGAAACCCGCGAGTGGAAAACTGCGAGTGGAAAACATGCGTCCACACATACATCCAACCATCTATCTACACGAGCGTATGAGGTACGTATATGAACCGTTCATATACGTACCTCATACGCTCGTGTAGATAGATGGTTGGATGTATGTGTGGACGCATGTTTTCCACTCGCAGTTTTCCACTCGCGGGTTTCTGTTGGTCATGGGACTCAGCATTCATTTTTCTGTCTGCCATCATGTTTTTCCTCCTTCGAAACATATTCAACTGATCATTTTGAATTTAATATTTTAACATTTTTCTTTTCATAATAGTATTAATATTCAATATTCAATATTTCAGCATATGTATTTCAATATACTACACTGCCATTTCGATACAAACTTTATAGATCTATAAGCTTCTTTTCATTTGACAGATTAGATCATTATTAATATCCAAATATGATATTTCTTTGACATATTGCATTATATTATAATTCAATTACTTATCTCAACATATACCAAATTTTACAAACAAGAGATTTCTTTTGTATAAACACTGATCTTGAACAGGCCGTTACCCCACAATAATACAGATGTATTTGTCGTTTCTTCATTATCTTTTTTAATTGTCTGTACATATTAATGTTATGATTATTCAACATATACTGTTTTTTATGTATGCACAAGTATTTTCAGGGCCGTGTGTCTCAATTTTCCTATATGAGCTTAACAAATTATAGACGGGCTTATTTTATATCAACAATATTGCCGTTACTTTTATACATTCTATTTATGTAACAGAATTGTATCAACATCATACACTAGAAGTATACACAATGTCGATGTGTGGATATGTTATACACTCATTCAAAACTTACCTGCCAGACGATCGCCAGTCAGTCTCCAACTGACGTAGTTCACCAATTACCGACATTTGCATATTTTTTCACAACACCTGATTGCCCAGCTTATACAGGAAGCTCAGACACACGGTCATTACCTTACTTGCCATGATTAAGAACGCAGCTCGCGTTCGAAACGCGTAGGCTCAGGTTCCAAGCCTGACTACTTGCACTTTGGGACTGCGTCTCCCTTTCGATTTTACTTACTTTCTCCAATAAATATGGGACTTCCAATTCCCTTTTAAACACCATCATCAGCGCTGGATCATTTCTTTCTCCTCATTCGATATTCTACACTGCGGGCCGTCGCGGGGATCCGACTGACGCTACCAGGAGACGCAGACCGGTGAGCTGGAGGTTCTCTCCCTGTTTTCAGTCTTTATTGGACTTGGTTGATGAGTTGATGATGCTGGACAGCGCCAGGAGGAGAGGAGATCTCTCCAATTATACCAAGTATCACACCTCCGAGATAAGATATCCGGGAACATCAAAAGGATCGGAGTCAAGTTATAAAACATGAATAGAGGAGCGCCGGAAAGACCTGGACGTGAAAAGACGCTGCGCAAACAAGACGGTGAGGCTCGTGGTCAGACGTTCCCTTATATTCTATCATTACATGAGTGACGGAGCAGCTCCCGGCACCACCCAGACAATGCGGAAACCATGGCATCGTATTTAACATTGCGACGTCTCCTCTGCGGGCGCCATTACCATCTGCTTATCTAGGAGGTTAGAACTACGAGATCCAGAGCCCCCCTCTCCGCTGCCATCATAGAGACCACCAATGGGGAGGAACCAGCCGAAGAGTGAGGCTCCAACTGTCGGGAGCTGTGATAGTGCCCCCCTGAGTGCCCCCATTTCATATACATAGTAAGAGGTGTCAGGAGGCTTCGTACTGCTGGAATCTGACCGGACGCCGCATCGGAGCACTGGAATCTGCAGCATAAGATCCGCACCGGTTTCCGCATCAAAATGGAAAATCCGCCCCTAAAAAGGCATCGGGCGGCGCAATATTCATGGGTTGTACCGGCGTCATCGCCAGCGCTAGATCTTCGGATGTTACCACAGGCCGGACTCTCAAAAACTGCAGGTAAATCATTCACAGAAATCGGCAGCCCAAACACGCGGCGTCTCCGCTCAAACATGGACAGAAATTGTCGCCCTGCGGAATCGAAAGCCGCAACACGGAACGTTCCACGCGACTTTTCTGCTTTTATTCGGCACCGAGTGGCAGATTTACAAAAATCAAATCTACTTCAAATGCTGCAGAATTTCCACACACAATTTCATTGCAGAAACTCGGCAGCGTATCCGGCCGGTGGGAACATCTTACCCCTAGGCAGAGGCGGGTTAGGTAGACCATAGGCACAAACATGGCCCCCCTTCCCCCCCGCCGCTCTGACCTGTCTATAGTGAACACCACCTTTCTGTGCGAGCATTGATAAATGGGGGGTACGATTCCCCTTGTCAAAGCGCTGCGTCCCTACATGCTGACAGTCTCCAACCATCGCTGACAGTATCACACGGTGCAGGGACACGTCCTCCTGACAATGTATATACCACCGCTCATCAGGACCGCACACTGTATATACCACCGCTCATCAGGACTGTACCCTGTATATACCACCGCTCATCAGGACTGTACCCTGTATATACCACCGCTCATCAGGACTGTACACAGTATATACCACCGCTCATCAGGACTGTACCCTGTATATACCACCGCTCATCAGGACTGTACCCTGTATATACCACCGCTCATCAGGACTGTACCCTGTATATACCACCGCTCATCAGGACTGTACCCTGTATATACCACCACTCATCAGGACCGCACACTGTATATACCACCGCTCATCAGGACTGTACCCTGTATATACCACCGCTCATCAGGACTGTACCCTGTATATACCACCGCTCATCAGGACTGTACACTGTATATACCACCGCTCATCAAGACCGCACACTGTATATACCACCGCTCATCAGGACTGTACACTGTATATACCACCGCTCATCAGGACTGTACACTGTATATACCACCGCTCATCAGGACTGTACACTGTATATACCACCGCTCATCAGGACTGTACACTGTATATACCACCGCTCATCAGGACTGTACACTGTATATACCACCGCTCATCAGGACCGTACACTGTATATACCACCGCTCATCAGGACTGTACACTGTATATACCGCCGCTCATCAGGACCGCACACTGTATATACCACCGCTCATCAGGACTGTACCCTGTATATACCACCGCTCATCAGGACCGCACACTGTATATACCACCGCTCATCAGGACTGTACCCTGTATATACCACCGCTCATCAGGACTGTACACTGTATATACCACCGCTCATCAGGACTGTACACTGTATATACCACCGCTCATCAGGACTGTACACTGTATATACCACCGCTCATCAGGACTGTACCCTGTATATACCACCGCTCATCAGGACCGTACCCTGTATATACCACCGCTCATCAGGACTGTACCCTGTATATACCACCGCTCATCAGGACTGTACACTGTATATACCGCCGCTCCTGTATATATGATTAGTCACTAGGACATTATAAGTAGTATATATGGCTCTGCCCCGTTGTTGCGGCTCTGCTTCTGGAGAGGTATATAGGGGACGTGCTGTATACTCTCCTCTAACCCTCATATTATAATCACCTGGAGACGGTTTTCCAATATTTGCAATAAATCCCACGATTTATAACTTCGCAAGGAAGAAAGAGACCAATAAAGATCACGTGACCTTGTGAGAGTCATAAACTGAGCCAGTGATCGCTGCCAAGCCCCACCCCAGCGGGAGGGCAGATAATAGTATATAATCCTGGCGGCAGCGGGCACCCTGCACAACCAGCCTCAACATGTGGAGCAGGATTGTGTGTCTCCTCGCCCTCACCCACCTCAGTGCAGGAGTCATCGTGAAGGTAAGAGCCGATGTCACAGCACCAGGGAGACCTGGCTGAACGCCTGAGTACAGTGGCAGGGTATATATATATACAGTGTTTATAGGTCAGCTGGGGCTTGTGCACGGAGCATTGTATCGTTTCCAGAACCCCCAGAGATCCCAGACGCAGCATTGTTACCGGTGGTGATGACACCATTATTATATATCATCATTTATAATCGCTGCGTCTCCGCTCCTCTGGGGGTCTTCTAGTTCTGCTCATCCAGAGCTCCCTGTTTCATGAATCACAGAACTACAGTGACCGGCAGTAACTGAATGTGAGAAGAATGGAGATATCAGCTATTCAGGGGTGCGGAAAGCTGGGTGACTAAAGTCAGTGTAATGATGGCTATCAGGACGCCGAATACACCAAGAAAACTACAGGGAGATCGGGGTCATTACTTCTGAACGTGCCCCCCAGGGATCCATGGAAAAAACTCTCAGGATCTGTGGAAAGAGAAGATTCTCATCTAGAAAGAAAACTGAGCGCTCTGTGAGAGAGAGAGAGAGAGATAGATAGATAGATAGATAGATAGATAGGAGATAGATAGATAGATATGAGATAGATAGATAGATAGATAGATAGATAGATAGATAGATAGATAGATAGATAGATAGGAGATAGATAGATAGATAGATAGATAGATAGATAGATAGATAGATATGAGACAGATAGATAGATAGATAGATAGATAGATAGATAGATAGATAGATAGATAGATAGATATGAGATAGATAGATAGATAGATAGATAGATAGATATGAGATAGATAAATAGATAGATAGATAGATAGATAGATAGATAGATAGATAGATAGATAGATATGAGATAGATAAATAGATAGATAGATAGATAGATAGATAGATAGATAGATAGATAGAGAGACAGATTAGATAGATAGATAGATAGATAGATAGATAGATAGATAGGAGATAGATAGATAGATAGATAGATAGATAGATAGATAGATAGATAGATAGATAGATAGATATGAGATAGATAGATAGATAGATAGATAGATAGATAGATAGATAGATAGATAGATAGATAGATAGATAG